>NC_056743.1:1768059370-1768199370 GCF_019279795.1 Protopterus annectens
ATGGAGTGATACCCCTTTCGGTTGGCATAGATTCTACCCTCCTCACCGGGTGGTGCCTTGATGTGTACATGAGTGCAGTCTATGGGATGCAGTACCTCAGGGTAGTGTGCTACATGGTAGAAGTGTTGCATATTGCTGGCCCTCACCTCTTGGGTGAGGGGAAGATAAATGTGTTCATTGGCATGTGGTAGCATGTCATGCATGAGGTGGTGGAGTACCCTGGATGCTAATGCCTGCGAGATCCCCATCATGCCCCCATTTGGTCTTTGGTTCCATGCACACAGCCTGGAAACTACATGGTTCAAGACCCTACCTCGTTAGCAACAGCACTATTCCACCATTGTGGATACTCCACACAGGATCGTGTACTACATTTCTGTCACATACTATGAAATTTGGTTTTTCCACTATTTTGTTTTTCATAACTATGTTTGCGCAGTGCAGCGCATTGCTCAAACATAACCAGATCATTAAAAAATAATTTATTTTAACTTATTTTCCATACATTTTTGGACACACGGTGGATAGGTTTGCACATATCTGTGTTTACTCTGCTATATCTTTAGAGCTACACATACCTTTGTGTCCACTGGGATGGGTTTCCCTCTTTTAGCTCTGGGTCTGAGTTGAGGGTGGCAGAGCTTAGTGAGTTGTTGTAGTATGTCCCTGTCCACCCTGTAGCGCTCTACAATCTCCAGCTCATGTAGCTCCTAGAAGGTTACCCTTGTCCTGAACACTCTTTTCCTTCTCTGTCTAAGCCTATTGTCAGCAGCACCAGCAGCATTGACTTCAGTATCTAGCACATACAGATGTAGCAGACCTGCAGCAGCCCCTAGCATTCGTTCAGTTAAAATTTCCAGGTCTGTACTCCACTGGTGCAGAGTTTGCAGGAGAAATCAGATTGTAGGGTGTATGAAACCTTTATTGGGCTCTGCTGCAGGTGTAGGCTGTATGATTGGCTACCTATGATGTATTCCACCTGCCAAGTACATCATTAAGAACACTTAATGGCTCTAGCTTAAGGGAATCAGTAATTAATATATCATTGGCTTTTGGATACACCCAGCACTGTGGTGCTAACGCAAACACATGGAAACAAGCACCCTGAAGGTAAACAAAGCTCAGCAGTCATTGTACACAACCCCCTGAAAGGGCACACTCAACATGGTGGCGTGCCATGCAAACATGCTGAAACACACTCCCCGAAGGTAAACAAAGCTTAGCAGCCAGTGTACACACCTCCCTCCTGAGCACAATGACATGCCATGCAAACAGGCGCAGCTGAGCTCCAATGAGCTTACAAGTCCAGAGACACACACTCCCATTGATGTCAGCTACCTCTTCTGTGGACACCAACATGGAAGGGATATGCAGAAATGGATACCCATTTGTGCTATCCAGTAACCCCAGCTCATTTGCATAGGGTTCCTTGCACACAACCTGGAAACTACATGGTTCCAGGTCCTACCTCATTAGCGACAGCACCATTCCACCATTGTGGATACTCCACACAGGGTGCTATACTACATTTCTGTCACATACTATGAAATTTGTTTTTTCCACTATTTTTTTTTCATAACTTTATGATGTGAAGTTGTTCAATCTCGACATTTATTCTTACACATGGGTTCGGAGCCAAACCATTGGCTCTGAGTTGGCCGCTTTACTAGCTAAAGATCTCCGAGTAGCTTGAGGCCAGGTCCCTATCCCATGATGATGTCTGTTCTACCTCAGATCTAGTTTGCCACTGCAACAGATTGGAGGTTGTCTGGAGAGCTCGGGCCAGTTATTTACATTTATCTTTCTTTCTAGGCATATTTTGCTGATAGTTATTATTAGATAAAAGAATTTATATTTGTACTGTTTTTTGGGCAGCTTAGCCTTAAAAATCTTTATTTAGAGTTTGTCATTTTCAGAGCAGTTGCTGTTAGGCCTTTGGCCTTTTCTTTAGTTATTCCCTATCCATTTATATATACTTATTAGTGTGACTTTATATCATTAATAGTGTGATTTAGTGGTATTAGAGCGTTAGTGTAGTGGATAATGTCTTGTTGTTTTATATATTACTTAAAAGTGTGTTGTTAGAGTGTTAGTGTCTCAGATTAGTGTGTCTGTTACGATAAGACAGTGTGCTTAGTTATATATATATATTTATATCTACACTCTTATTTGAGTAAGTTGTTCAGGGATCTGGCAACCTAGACTATTTTGCAATTTAGACTTGTAGTAATATTTTCTTCAGTGGTGTTTCTGTTCGTTATGATGTCTGACCATAAAGTAAAGCAGAAATCTGGCTTCAGAAAGTGTAAATGCGGGCAGAAGATATCCATTACGGATGCCCATGGGAATTGTGTTTATTGTTTGGGGCCTGTTCACCTCCAGGAGGATTGCTCTATCTGCCATTCCTTCAGTAGTAGGGATTTGCTGGAGAGATGAAGGAAACTGGTAGACAGACGCTTATTGAAGCTAGATTTCCAAGAGTCCTTGGACAAGGCTGACCAGACCTCAAAGTCATCGAAGGGGTCGAAGTCTTCTAAGGTGTCTTCGGAGCCCAAGTCATCGTCTCTGAGCCCTACTATTAAGGTGCGATCGCCGATTCCGCAGTCTTTGAAGCCGTGCACCGAGCAAGTGTTTTGGAGCTGGTCCCCGGTCTTGGAGCCCGTCTCCGAAACCTTGGGGTCACCTATCCTTCAGTCAGTGGCATCTTCAATTACTTCGACTCATTCTTCGAGGACCCTGTTTGATGTGGATGCAGACTGGGTGGTGCAGAGGCTCCTCGAGAACCCGGCACTTGCTAAATTGTTATCAGCCTCGACCCACCCAGCCTAGGGGCCTACATCCATTCCACCTGCTGTGACTGCTCCTCCTCTGAGCAGAGTAGGGCTTTTGGAGCCAGGAGAGGAGGATCTGATGATTGTGGAGCCTTCAGAGCCGAGGCCTGTTCCAGTGCCCTAGGCTCCGCCAACCCTGACTTCTTTGGTTCTGATGGAAGAGTCTGAGAGCCGACACTCTCTCATCGGTTCCGGGGGGGGGGGGAGTCAAACCGATGTTGCTGTTCTGACCCTTCCCCTCAGGGCTTCGGCAAAGATGAGCTCGGTTCCATCCTCTGGCTTAGAACCCACTGTCTCAGCACCGGGGAGGTTGCTATCTTCTTTAGAACCAGCAGCTTCCTCGGGTCGGAGCAGTGGTGCCTTTGATGCTATGAGGAGGGTTATGTCTTCTAAGACACACATGTCGTCAGGTCCCTCCTCCTCCTCTCCTAAGGTGCCGCTTTCTGCCTCTACGTCGCAAATCCCTATGAAACGTCAAAACCCGGAGCCTCAGGTAACACCATTGAGTGACCCTTGCTCTACTGAGACCTCACCAGAAGCCCCCACTGATAAGGTTCCCAGGAAGAGACTTTGTAAGAGGAGGCATTTAGATTCCCCGCAGGAGTCTTTGACATCAGATACCGATGTAGAGGAATCGGAAGGGTCCACATGGTCCCCCTTGGAGGACATCTCCTTTGCTGATATCCTGGAAGTCCTAAAGCAGAGGGGTGACTGGCAGTCCTTTAGCACTATTGAGGATGAGTCGGTGCTCCTGAAGGCCTTTGGGTCGCAACTTTCCACCTCTTGGGTGACTCCGCCCTTCGATGAGCTCATGGATTTGGTTGCTCGAAGGGCGTGGGAGTCTCCTGATTCTATGGAAATGGTCCCTTGGAGGCCCAACAAGTTTATCACTTCTCCCCAAGACAAGATGTTTCTCACTAAGGGAACCCCGGTTGATGCTATGATGGTGGAGGCCCATCTTGGATCTCAGCAGACACAACACATTTGTAAAGAAGGAGAAGTTCCAGATGGTCACGCTTCAGTCTATTCTCCCATTCCTCGGAGTGGGCGATTGGATGTGCTCGATAGATCTCAAGGATACGTACTACCATATCAAAATGGCCAGGCCATCCAGAGATTATCTGCATTTCCGGCTGGGAGCCACTCACTACCAATTCCTAGCACTGCCCTTTGGACTCACAACAGCCCCCAGAGTGTTTATCAAATGCATGGCAGTGGTTATGGCTCACCTGAGACATCTAGGATACCGAGTGTTTCCGTATCTGGACGACTGGCTCCTTACCGCCACCTCCAGACATCAACTAATTCTGTCCAGGGATCACACTCTCAATCTCTGCTCTCAGTTAGGCATCACTATCAATTTTGAAAAGTCTGTGTTGTCGCCATCGCAGCATATCTCCTTTATCGGAGCAGAACTAGACACCACCACCGCCACTGTAAGATTGCCCCTGGACAGAATAACCACTCTCCGAAACCAGGTCTCAGACATTTTGCAGAGAAGGAAAGTACCGGCCCTTCAAGTATTGAAGCTACTAGGCACCATGGCAGCTACGCTCATAGCGGTTCCTCTGGGATGTATGCACATGAGGATTCTTCAATGGTTGCTATTCACCCAGTGGTCTTAACGACAACTTCCCATGTCATTCTTAATCATGATTACGGACTCTTGCAAGAAGGATCTTCGCTGGTGGTTGACCAGCCAACAAGTTACAGTGGGCCAACCATTTGTTTCTCCCCCGCCATCAGCCACGGTGACCACGGACGCTTCTCTGATAGGGTGGGGAGGGATTTTTTCAGGGAAGAACAGCCCAAGGCACCTGGTCAGGGACAGAGTCAAAGTTGCACATCAATGTTCTAGAGCTGAGAGCGGTGCTTTTGGTGTTGCAGCACTTCCACGACTCTCTGCCTCTAGTGACGATTGCGATACAGACAGACAACATGTCAGTGGTCTGGTACATCAACAAGCAAGGGGGATCCAAGTCTTACTCCATGTGTTGAGAGGCCTTGAGAATTTGGCAGTGGGCTGTATCCACGGGGTGCTTTCTGATAGCAATGTATATCCCAGAAAAATCCAACGTGATAGTGGACAAACTGAGCAGAGCCATCCTGTTACCACACGAGTGGTCTCTCAAAAACGAAGTTGCGGAGATGATTTGCCGCAGATGGGGCCAGCCTTGCTGCGACCTGTTTGCATCCCCTATGAATGCCAAATGCAGAAGCTACTTTGCTCTGAATCCCCCTATGGGGGACAGCCCAAAGGACTCGCTCGTACACGATTGGCCCCCGGGACTCCTGTATGCATTTCTACCTACACCCCTGATTCTGAAATTCTTGCAGAAAGCCAAAACCCTAGGAAGGACTGTAATCTTAATAGCCCCTTTTTGGCCTCATCAGATTTGGTTTCCCTTCCCCTTCCTCTGACTCTATCAACTGGAGGAACCTTGGATTCTGGACCAAGTTCCAAACCTACTGACACATTTGTCAGGGGCCCTCTATCCCTCCCTTCGTTCCCTCAGACTGACAGCTTGGCTGCTCGATTCTCTACCTAGCCAGGTCACAAGAATTTTCTTTAGAAGTATAACACATCCTTGTATCTTCACATAAGGCTTCCATCAGAAAGTTGTATGCTAGTAAATGGAAGCGATTTGCCTTTTGGGCATCCCAGAATAACATTGATCCTTATGTTGCCCCAATTGCTAGTATCCTGGAATTCCTGTCTAAGCTTTTTCATGAGGGTGCTGCAGCTGCCACAATTAGAGTTCAATTGGCTGCTATCTTGAATTTTCACCTTGGAGCTGAAGGTTCTAATTTGATGTCTCACAGATTATGTAGGGCCTTCCTTAAGGGCACTGGTCATCTTAGGCCACCTGTTAGACAACCCGTTGCTCCTTGGAATCTAAATTTTGTGCTGTCACGTATTATTATTATTCCCCTCTTTGAGCCTGCATCATCCTGTCAGTTGAATTTTCTTTCTTGGAAGACTATTTTCTTGGTGGCCATTACCTCAGCACGCAGGGTATCTGAACTCCAAGTCCTTTCTATCAAACCCCCGTATTTGGTGTTCCACCCAGACAGAGTATCACTGAGGACTAATCCTTCATTCCTGCCAAAGGTGTGTTCTGAGATTAATCTGAACTAAACTATTGAACGTACAACCTTTTTCAGTAATTATTCTAATAAGCTGGAATACATGTTGCATAAACTCAATGTCCACAGACAATTGAGGTTCTATTTGGACAGAACAAAAGAATTTAGAAGGTCTGATCAACTCTTTGTATCTCATGCTGATGCTAAGAAAGGATTACCAGTTTCTAAAGTTACCCTTTCCAAATGGTTAACTGACTGCATTAAATTTGTCTGCTCTTCCGTGAACCAAACATTAAAGCATGGTGTGCAGGCACGTTCAACTACAGCCGTTTCCACTTCTTCGGCTTATATGGCTCAATTACCTTTGGACACTATATGTGCAGCTGCCACTTGGTCTAAGCCTCATGCCTTTATCACTCATTACAAAGTGGACAGGGCCTCCAGGGACAGAGCTTCCTTTGGTTCAACTATACTCCCTTGAACCACCCAGAATTAGGGTGCTTGGGATGCTACCCATGTGTAAGAATAAATGGTGAGATTGAACAACTTCACATAAAGAAGTTATGTACTTACCATAACGTTCCATGTGAGTTGTTCATCTCGCCTTTATTCTTACATTCCCACCCACCTTCCCCCACCAGGTTCTCGAAGAGTGAGTAGACTTTGGGTCTGGTAGTCTTGTTCTGGGACTTCTTACTCCGGCTGGAGTATTTATTGTGTTACACCTGTTCATGCTGGGTTCAGCAAACTAGATCTGAGGTAGGACAGAGAGCATCATGGGATAGGGACCTGGCCTCGAACTACTCAGAGATCTTTAGCTAGTAAGGCGGCCAACTCGGAGCCGATGGTTCGGGTCCGAACCCATGTGTAAGAGCAAAGGCGAGATGAACAACTCACGTGGAACGTTATGGTAAGTACATAACTTCTTTTTTGTGCACTGCTGAAACATAACCAGATCATTAAAAATAAAATTATTTTAACTTATTTCCCTTACATTTGTGGACACACTGTGGATAGTTTTGCACATATCTGTGTTTACTATGCTATTTCTGTCCATCTGACTACACTCTTACAGCCCCTGTTATCTGTTTAACATCCTGTACAATGAATTATTCTGTGTACACTACGGACACCAACACGGGGTCTCTGCAGGAATGCCTCTCTGCTTGCTGGATCACTCTACCTCTCTCATTTGCATGAAATTCACCTCCTTATAAGGTGATTTGCATGCCACGGATACTTTTGTGTTAGAGCGTGCACCCAGCTCTGTTTACTGGATCGCAAACTTGCTTACTTTCGTGTAAGCAGTGTGCCACAATGCCGACACAGTAGATAAGACTGTGAAGGCTTTATTAAATTCCCCCAAGGACTTCCACATTCACAAACTAAGCAATGCACTTTCCTATTTCTGGTCAGTTACCACTTTAATTTTTTTAATTGCTTTTTTGGCACTTTGGTTTCCTGACTCAAAACTCATTTATGAATTAATTATAGGTAAGTAATAGGTCCTTCCTGAAAATAAAAGTTAAACTTTATTTCTCATTTACAAGTTTCATACAATTCACTTTGCTTTCCATTGATCTTTTTTACATTCACAGAGAAAAGCCGGAAGGGTCCATACATTTTCCTGTCACAGGAAATATACATATTGCAGTTTTCACAGAATTTAAACATAGCTTTCAAAATATGTTAACAGGCCTTGTATTAAAATGTTGGTACTTGAAATGCCAAGTGCTGACAAGCTGAAAAAAAATGACCAAAAACACAGGAGAAGAAAGACTCTCGAAAATCTCTGTTCTTCTTAAAACTTTTTGTTGGGGGGGGGGGAAGCACCCCTAACCCCCCAACACCCCCCAGACTTATATATGTACCCAACTCCGAGATTGCCATATTTCAGAGAAAAGGGAATATTCTTAAAAATGGCATCTCTTAAATTATATGGAAGTTCGTTCTTTCGCCCATTCATTTTCCATATTTTGGGACTCTATCTAGTGGGTCCCAACATTTCAAATGATTACATTTTAACAGAGTTAAATAAGAAAGAAGCAATACATCTCATTTTACCCTGGAGCCACAATGACCATGTAGTAATGACAGGGCAGTGGTCTCTAACATTATTTGGCAGAACATGTGATGATATTAGTTTATTAGGGAAATGTATTAAGAGTTAGGGTTTTGGATTCATGATTAGTCAAATGACATTTGTCTGAAGGACAAAAACCACACCCACACACACACACACACACACACACACACACACACCCACATAAAAAAAGCAATTGAAAACTACTTTCAGTGAACAAGCAAGCAATCTTTTTTCAGGGGGATGCCCCCCTGCATACCCTATGTGGGGAGAACCCCAGACCCCCAACTTATATAGATATATAGACAGCTATAGAGGTAAACACACCAATTCCAGTGTCATGAATGAATTCCAAAAGTGTGCACTATATAACAAATACTCAAAAATTATTTTATTCACCCTACTACCCACAGCTCCTTCAGTATAAATAAAACAGAAAATGAAGTGACTACGACATATAAGAATTACATAAAGTTATGTGACCAGTGTAAATGAAAGTTAAAGAAACATTTACATAACAGTTGGCAAATACTTTATACAGCATGCTCCTAAATATAAAAATAATAATATAATTCTTAGAATAACAGCCAGCTTCAAAACAACAAGGCCAACTAGGACTTTCAAATAAATGTAAATAGTATCTTTCAAAATTCACAAATAGCATTTTAACGAGACCTTTAGTTATATTCATTCATCCCAGAGGAAAATAATGCTCTAGTTAAAATAATCCATCCATGATATTTAGTAGTAAACAAATGATTCCAATACAAATTCAGTGTAGTAGCCTTTAGTGTGACCCTATCTATTCCAATAAAATTGAATTAAGCAGAAGTTTGTGTTAACGAATGTTTATAAAGTGCACTGTGTTTTCATTTACATGTAGTGTGACTTGAATGCAGAGCTATGCAGTATTTAAACATTTTAGACGTTTGCCCTATATAAGAAGGACCCAAGCATTCGTTGTGCCATGTAAAGAATCCACCTTGACTCTCATTTTATAGAATTGCATATTTTAAATATGCCAGAGTAATTTTTGGAAGTAAAAAAAAAAATCTGTCTGCAAAATATGTTTGCAGTCACTTCATTTTCCAGAGATCCTATTGTCTGGTAACAAAAAAAAAATAGTTTACATCAGATTCCATACATGGAAGGCATTCATTTTTATATTTTGCAAACACCTGATGTGATGTTGTCAATCTCGCCTTTATTCTCACTTGTGAGTCTGATCCAATGTGTCGGATCTGTCTTGGCCAATATTCCAGCTGGAGGCCTTTAGCAAAGCTCATGGGCTACAGTTTTACCCATAATCCCTCTCCCTGATTACCTCAGATCTCGTTTCCCACGCAGCAAAGAGGTTCAGTCAGTCATAGCTCTGGGCTAAGTACAAATTTTGTGATAGCTGTTTTCTAATATATTTCTTAAATTGTTGATATATATTTCCCTTTCTGCTTATCTCCCTTTAGTGCTTCCTTGTCATCATGCATTCGTTTAAGTGGGAGGTGTTTTAGGAATGTCTGTTTATGTTAGAGGATGTTCCTCTCCTTGTTACTAAACTTTTGAACTTTTAAACTTTAAACCCTTTTCTGTGTGAGAGAATACCTTAAGTCTGTTTAAGTTACAGGACTTAACTTGTCTTGAGTGATTGTGTACCTTCTGTATTGCTGTCTCAAAAAGACAGCAAGCCTTTAGGCTTTAAAAAGTGTGGGAAGTGCAGTAAAAAAGTGCCTCTTAGTGATTCGCACACTTTGTGCATATATTGCTTATACACTTACAAGAGTCTTCTTCCATCTGCCATCATTTTAACCACCGAGCTTTGATGGAATGTAAGAACAAAATTAATATTGAAAGGCCTTTTGAAAACGCCTTTCTCTGAGGTTATATCTGCTGAAAAATCAGACAAACCACCAAAGAGACCTTCATCGGAGCCAAGATCCTCATCAGAGGCGAAGCAGAAAGCTCTGAAATTGATGGATCCAAAAGCTCTATCAGATCTGACATCCACTCCTGGCTCCAGTATTTCCTTGGTGCAGGCATCTCCGATAATATTCTCAGCCCAGAAACACAGAAGCTGATCTCCTTCAGTGGTAAAGATTTCTTCTAGGCTCCCTTCTCTGATTTTGGCCCCTTCAAGGCCTTCCCTGCCCACTAGGTCCACCAGGAGTCTGTCCGATGAGGATGTGGACAGAGTCATGGAGAGACTTTTAAAGACACCTGCCTTGGCCAGAGGTCTTGTGGAGCCAAGGCTAAAGGAATCAGTTCAGACTAGAACCCTTTCTCTGATGTAGTTCCTCCTCCAATCTGTCCTCCTGCTTTGGAGCCAGAAGATTCTGACATCCGGTTTGTGTCAGCTCTGAGACTCCTAACCTCCCTGGTTCTGACATCAGCCCCGACTATTTCCCTGCCTTTGGAGCAGGAGACCTCTAGGAGTCGACACTCCACTGTTGGGTCGGTGGAGTCTTTCAGGTTTCTTTGGAGCTGATTTTGTCCCCGGGGGCCTTGGCATGGGTGAGCTTGGCTCCTACCTGTGCTTCAGAGCCGCCCACTTTGGCCCTGGAGAGACCTTTAGCGCCGACAACTTGTGTGTCAGATCCGGGGACTTCTTCAGAGTGGAGGGTCTGCTTTGAGGTAATAAGGAGGGCCTTGACTTCTTCACAGTCTGAGACTCAATCTTCATCAGTTTTTCCTCCCTCTGTATGTCAGGTGCCTTTGTCTTCTCATGCACCCTCTCCACAGGTCCGCAGAGAGGCTAGGACTCAAGACGTACCTCTTCTGAAACCTCTCCAGAGTATCCCACTGAAGAAGTCCCTCGGAAGAGGACATGTAAGAGGAAACATCTAGACTCCCAGGAAGAGTCCATCACATCTGATGAGGCAGAAGGGTCCCCATGATCACCTCCTGAAGATGTTGCCTTTGGAGACATCCTAGAACTATTGAAACAGAGAGGTGATTAGCAGTCCCCCCCCCCTTCTGCTGAGGAGTCAGTATTCCTGAAGATCTTGGCATCTCACTGTTCAACTTCTTGGGTTACTCCACCCTTTGATGAGCTTATCGACCTTGTCTTTCAAAAGGCTTGGGAGACCCCGGATACCATAGATTCTACTCCTAGGAGGCCAAATAAATACATCACTGCCCCAAAGACAAACTCCAGGATGATGGATAGATATGGGAAGCATGCCTTCACATCAGCGACTTTTGCCTTCCAGTCCCTGAATTGCCTGACTCACCTTACAAGACTTCAGAGGGACCTGATTAAATAGTTATCAGACTCCCTTCAAGGAGCTGTAGCTGATGCAGTAGCAGAAAAAGTCAATGCTCAGCTAGCTACCTTAAATTCAGTACTCAACTCTTCCATGAGGCTGATTTTTTACACAGCAGATGGAACGAGTAGGACGGCAGGCTCAGGTATCTCTCTCTCAGGAGACAGGCTTGAATGCACCTTTGCAGTTTTGCGGAGCCCTTCAAGTCTTCCTTCATTAAAACCCACTTTGATGGCTCATCCTTCTTTGGACCAAAAGTGAAGGAAACACTCACCTGGAGTGAACAAGAAGGTAGGACATTGTCTGTCATTGGAGTACATTTCCCCACTACTACCAGACCCTTTCCCAAGAGCCAAAAAGGTAGCAGAAAAATGTGGTTCAGAAAATCACGGTGATCTTATCAGGACACATAAGGTGAAAGTTCCCCCAGGGGCAGAGGGAGGAGCAACAACAACAGGAAACATTGCTTTAGTGGCAGGGGGGTACGCAAAACCAAGGCTCCAGGGAATCTTTCTTTGGGAGACCTTTCCAATGATCTGGAAGGAGTGCCTGATTAGAGGCAGTTGGAGAAGGATTATCTCTGCACCAAGAAACCTGGCAAAATATAACAAATGACAAATGAATGCAGAACATAATATCCAGAGGATATATCATCCCTTTCTCCCTTCCTATCCCCAAAAATGAAGTTGTTCCAGATGTTCCACCCAGTCAAAAGGAACAAGCAGCTATAGAGATTCAAAAGTTGCTAAACAAAAGGATCATCCAAGAAGTTCCTGCAGACCAGAAAGGATCCAGAACCTACTCAAGATTCGTTTTAGTTCTGAAGAAAACAGGGGACTAGTGACCCCATTCTGGTCCTCAGCAACCAAAACAAATCAGTAAAGAAGACAAGGTTCTGATGGTAACATTGCAGTCAGTACTTCCCTTCCTGGGAAAAGACAACTGGATGTGCTCTATAGACCTCAAAGACACGTACTACCATATCAAAATGGACAGACGGTCCAGGAGGCTTGTACACTTCTGGCTAGGAGCCAGTCACTTCCATTTCAGAGCTGTGGCCTTTGGTCTTACTACAGCCCCCAAAGTGTTCACCAAATGTATGGCAGTAATCGTGGCTCACCTGAGATGCAAGAAAATCTGTGTATTCCCATACCTGGATGACTGGCTCATATCTGCCCCAACCAGGCATCACTTACTCCAGTTGAGAGATCATGTTCTTCAACTCTGCTCCCCTCTGGGCATTACTGTAAATTACAAAAAATCTGTGCGACAACAATCGCAATCCTTAAGATTCATGGGAACAGAAATAGGTACTACCACTGAGATAGCAAGACTCTCTCGAGACAGAGTACACGATCTCTGTCATTTCATCAGGAGACTCTTAAAGTCCAAAGCCACTGCGAAACTGATTCTACAAGTGCTATGGAAAATGGCTGCTTTCATCATTCTAGTTCCTCTAGCTTGCCTCCATATGAGGGTATTCCAATAGATGCTGTTTGCTCAGTGGTCAAACTTAGAACTTCCTATGTCCTACAAGATAACTATAACCAAGGCCTGCCAGAAAGATCTACGATGGTGGCTCCACTCACAATCAGTTCTACAGGGCCGCTCCTTTATTCTCCCACAACCTCTAGCCACAGTGACCACGAACGCTTCCCAGATGGGGAGGGGGGCATTTTCTGGGGAAGACAGTTCAAGGTATCTGGCAAGACCATGAAGCTCACCTGCATATAAATGTCCTAGAGGTGAGAGGGGTGCTTTTAGCATGCAAGCATTTCAGGACTCTTCTCCCATGGGGACAATTGCATTTCAGACCGACAACATGTCGGTGGTATGGTACATCAACAAACAAGGGGGATCCAAGTCTTACCCATTTTGTCGAGAAGCTCTCAGGGTCTGGCATAGGGCAATAGCCTCCAACCACTTTCTAATAACAACACATATCCTGGGGAGATCCAACGTGATTGCGGACAAATTGAGCAAGGCCATATTATGGTCACATGAATGGTCCCTCAGTTAGAAGATAGCAGATGTGATATTCTGCAAATGGGGCCAGCCTTGCTGCGACTTCTTTGCATCACCCGACAATGCCAAATGCAGCAACTACTTCGCCCTTATCCCCCCAATGGGGGGAGACACCAAGGGATCCACTTGTTCACGATTGGCCCACGGGACTTCATTATGCATTTCCACCTACTTCTCAAATCACAAAGCTCCTACAAAAAGCAAGTTTGTTGGAGACAACCATTATCTTAATTGCCCCCTACTGGTCTCATCAAATCTGGTTTCCCTTTCTTCAGCCTCATCTCCAGGACGAACCTTGGATTCTGGACCCGGTTCCAGACCTTCTGACACACCCGTTGAGGATGGTTCATCGCAGCCTAGACAATTTGAGATTAACAGCTTGGCTGCTTCAGTTCTCTTAATTGCCAGGTTTCTGTCCCTGTCCTCTCCAGTCAAGCATATAATTTTAACGTCTCATAAATCGTCCACTCAAAAACTTTATAGAAGCAAGTGGAAGAAATTTGTAATATGGGCTAACAGTAAAAACACAGATCCTTTCACAGCACCAGTTCACATTATTCTTCAATTTTGGGCAGATATTTTCAGTGATGGAGCAGCAGCAGCTTCAGTGAAAGTTCATCTAGTATCAATCTATAATTTTCATATAGGAGATAATGACCACCCAATCACGGCTCATAATTTTCATATAGGAGATAATGACCACCCAATCATGGCTCATAAACTTTGCAAAGCCTTTTTGAAAGGCAGTCATGTTAAGGCCTCCTCTTAAACACCCAATACTTCCTTGGGATCTAAATTTCATTTTAACAAACAATGTTAAGTTGTCATTCTCGCCTTCATTCTTGCTGGATGGGTTTGGAGCCGATCCTTGGCTCCGACTTAGCCTATACTATAGCTCAAGAGCTATTTTTACTGTCTCGAGGCAGCCCTATATCCCACAATACCATGCGCTAACTCCCCAGATCTCATTTGCCGCTTCGCTGCGAGGTTGCCTTTTTTACCGGCTCAGGTCAGTAAAGGAATTTTCAACAAAGTTTTCTATTTTTTGAGGTAGTTTACTAGGTTATTTCCCAACTTTTGTTCCCTATCGATATTATACTTAATAGTGTTTGTTTTCGTAAGCCCTACCCACCCCTGTAGTTAACTTTTATAATCAGGCCTACAGGCTTTAGTTTTTCTGTTTACTCACCCCTGTGTGTGTGTGTGTTGTTGTTTTTAGTCAGCCCCCTCATCTCCCCCTTGTGTGTAAGTGAGTGAGTGTGTGTGCTGATTGAGTGACTGTCTTTAGGGCAATGTCCAAAGACATTAAGGTCTCGGGATTCAAGAAGTGTGACTCGTGCTGTCAGAAAATGTCTCTGACAGATGGTCACACTTCTTGTGTCTATTGCTTGGGGCCTTTACACCTGCAGGACTCTTGTTCCGTTTGTCACAGATTTAGTTCAAGAGTCCTGCAGGAAAGGCATAACAAGCTCATTCTAAGGGGCTTGTTAAAGCCTGATGACTCCCCGTCCAAGTCTGGCTCGGGGAAGTCATCAAAAACCGCCAAACCCTTGGCTCCAGCTTCTGAGCCGAGGGCTGGTGTTGTCGAGATGGCTCTGACCTCGGTTCCGGCTGGCTCTGAGGCGAGCAAAGTGGGTTCCGCTTCAAAACCATCATCGGAGCCGACCCCAGCGTGCAAGCGCTCTAGGTCGCCTTCTTTAGAGTCCGTCAGATCGGCTCCGAGGTCCCCCCTCCTATCGGAGCGGAGTCATAGGACTCATTCATCGAGGTCTTCCAGGCTCTCCGATCACGACATTGAGAGGGTGGCCAGTAGACTCATAAAATCTCAGGCGCTGGCCCAAATGCTTCAGAGCCCATCTCACCAGACTGTGGCTCCTTCGACACAGTTATCCATTCCTCCTCCGACTCATCTCTCGAGTTCGGAGCCAGAGTTCATCGGAACCATGACCTTGCTCACGTCCTCTTTATTGGTTCCGTCCATGGAGAGGTCCGGGCGCCGGGACTCCATTGTCAGCTCCGAGGGGGCGAGTGGCATTGGACCCTTGTCCGACCCCGCTCTCCCTCTTGGAGCTTTGGCTCTGGTTAGTTCGGCCCCGACATCATTCTCGGAGCCTTCTCTGTCGGTTCCAGGGGCGGTTCCGGCCTCTTCGGAGCCGCAGCTACCTTTGGTAAGGTACCCACTTTGGGTGTCTCCTCCTCTTCCGAGGGTTCCCCTGAAGTTTCAGGGGAACCCCCTAGGAAAAGAAAGTGCAAGAGGAAGCACATAGACTCCCCCGAGTCTGTCACGTCGGACACCAACTTGGATGAGTCGGAGGGTTCCCCCAGATCCCCCTCTGAGGATGTCTCCTTTTCAGACATCCTGGAGATCCTAAGACAGAGGGGAAATTGGTCCACTCTCAAACCTTCCGAGGACGAGTCGGTTTACCTTGACGCCTTTGGATCTCACCCTTTCACCTCCTGGGTGTCTCCCCCTTTCGACCCACTAATGGAGGTAGTGGCTAGAAAGGCGTGGGCAGCTCCTGATTCAATGGAACCTACCCCTAGGAGGCCTTCTAAATTTATTTCTGCACCAGATGACAAATCCTTTCTCACCAAAGGTGTTTCAGTTGATGCTATGGTGGTAGCAGCAGCCACTAAGAAGGAATTAGCAGATCCTTCTGTACCTGTTCATCCTCCTAACAAAGAGTCCAGGACCATGGATAGGTACGGCAAGTGGAACTTTGCTTCAGCGACATTTTCTATGCAATCGCTGAACTATTTATGTCATTGCACCCGCCTTCAGAGAGACTTGCTCACAGAGCTGGGTGAAACGGTACAGGATCCTTCTGCTGCGTGGTTTAAGGACAAAATAAACTCTCAGCTGGCTACCCTGAACTCCATTGTTAACTCCTCCATGCGGCTAATCTCTTATGCAGCCGATGGAGCGAGTAGGGCCGCTGGCACAGGCGTTGCGTTG
The DNA here is from genome assembly GCF_019279795.1 of Protopterus annectens. NCBI lineage: Eukaryota > Metazoa > Chordata > Ceratodontiformes > Protopteridae > Protopterus > Protopterus annectens. The sequence goes on from NC_056743.1 coordinate 1,768,075,610, forward strand.
AGACGTCACGCTTGGATGTGACTCTGTAACTTTGCCGACCCCTTCAAGGCGTCCTTCACCAACACCCCATTTGACGGTTTGGAATTGTTCGGGCCTCAGGTGAAAAATACCCTCACCAGATGCGAGCAAGATGGTAAGACTCTCTCTTCCATGGGAGTCTGTTTTTCCACGCCTTCTAGACCTTATCCTAAGGGACAGAGGGGTGGAAAGATGTGGTTCCGCAAACCACAGGGAGTCGCGCCTGCCACACGTGGTGAATTTCCCCCTAGAGGCGGAGGGGGGAATAATAATAGACGCTGCCCCAGGGGCAGAGGGGGTCCACAGAACCAGGGTTCCAGGGAATCTTTCCCTGACCAACCCTTTCAGCATCCCTGAGAAGCTGTCCGATTGTCCGCCTTCGGAGGCAGTCGGGGGAAGATTATCTCTGTACCCGGAAGCCTGGCAATCCATCTCCCAAGACACATGGGTACAGAAGATCATATCCGAGGGTTACAAAATTCCTTTCACTTTCCCTCCGGTACAACCGCCAAAACCCCTACCAGATGTACCACCCGCACAAAGGGGTCAGGCTCAGCTAGAAATAAAAAAGCTGTTAAATAAAAGAGTCATCTAGGCAGTCCCAGCAGATCAGCTAGGATCCGGAATCTTCTCCAGATTCTTTTTGGTACCAAAAAAGATAGGAGATTGGAGACCCATTTTGGACCTCAGCAGGTTAAACAACTATGTATTAAAGACAAAATTTTGGATGGTAACACTGCAGTCCATTCTACCCTTTTTGGGCAGAGACAACTGGATGTGCTCGTTAGACCTCCAGGACGCGTACTACCACATAAAAATACACAGGCGCTCCAGGAGGTTTCTCCGCTTCCGGCTGGGAGTCAGTCATTTTCAATTCAGGGCCCTGCCCTTTGGTCTCACCACAGCCCCCCGGGTGTTCACCAAATGTTTGGCAGTGGTCACGGCTCACCTGAGACAGAAAGGATTCCAGGTGTTTCCATACTTAGATGACTGGCTCATTTCCACTACCACCAAACAGGATCTCATAATGGCCAGGGATTATGCTATCCATCTTTGCAACAGCCTGGGTATTTCTATAAATTTTGCAAAGTCCTCCTTGTCGCCTTGTCAGTGTATAAACTTTATAGGCGCCGTATTAAACACCACAGAAATGTCTGCAACATTACCACCTCAGAGAGTGACAGACATAAGGCGGAATGTTCAGCTTCTGTTTCAGCCCAGCAGAGTCCAAGTCAAGGTAGTATTGAAAGTGTTGGGCCTCATGGCGGCGGCGATTCTTCTACTTCCATTAGCCCGCTTCCACATGAGACTCCTTCAGTGGATGCTGTTTTCTCAGTGGTCCTTTCAACAGCTGCCAATGACCCACAACATTTTGATAACATCATCTTGCAAGAAACATCTCTCCTGGTGGATGGTTTCCCCTCAGCTTTTTCAGGGCAGACCCTTTGTTCTCCCCCCTCCAGTTGCCACTGTCACAACAGATGCCTCCCTGATCAGGTGGGGGGCATTATCAGGGCAGGATGGTCCAGGGCACTTGGCAACAGTCAGAATGCCACCTGCACATAAATGTCCTGGAGATGAGGGCGGTGCTTTTGACGTTGCAGGCCCTTTAGAGCTCTCTTCCCACGGGGACTATAGCAATTCAAACGGACAATATGTCTGTGATGTGGTACATAAACAAGCAGGGCAGAACAAGGTCCTACCCTCTCTGTCGAGAAGCACTCAGACTTTGGCAATGGGTGATTTCATCTCAACGGTTTCTGATAGCAAAGCACATCCTTGGGAAGTCCAACGTCATAGCAGACAGATTGAGCAGAACTATCCTCATGCCTCACGAGTGGTCTCTAAATCAAGCGGTAGTAGATGGAATTTTTTGGAAGTGGGGCCAGCCTTGCTGCGACCTTTTCACAACTCCGCAAAACAGCAAGTGTCACAACTTCTTCACACTTTTTCCTCTACCAGGCCAGCCCCTCAGAGACGCTCTTGTTCACGTTTGGCCCCGGGGTCTTCTTTATGCCTTTCCTCCCTTTCCATTGATCCCGCAACTAATTCAGAAAGCAACCGCATTGAGATCCAAAATGATCCTCATTGCCCCGTTTTGGCCTCGACAAGTTTGGTTCCCATTCCTGCACAAATACCTACTGGAACAGCCTTGGCATCTGGAACCCCTTCTGGATCTATTGACCCACCTCACGGGCAAGCTGCATCAGTCTCTACATTCCATCAACCTCACAGCTTGGTTGCTCCACTTCCAGCCATAGCCAGGCTTCCCCTTATTTCTCCTCCAGTTCGTGATATCATTCTGGCTTCCCATAAGTCCAATACTAGGAAGACTTATGCGAGTAAATGGAAGTGTTTTTCACATTGGGCACAAACTAGATCCTTAGATCCTTTCCATGCACCCATTCATGAGGTTCTAGACTTTCTGGCAGAGCTTTTTCATTCGGGGTCATCATTGGCCACCATCAGGGTACAATTAGCGGCCATTGCTAATTTTCATGTTGGACTCTCAGAAGGAAATATTATGTCCCACAAACTCTGTAAAGCCTTTCTCAAGGGCATCTTGTTGCTCCGACCTCCAGTCAAAGATCCACCCCCACAATGGGATTTGAATTTAGTTCTAACCTCACTAATTCTACCCCCTTTTGAACCAGCAGCTTCTTGCTCCCTCAAGCTTCTTTCTTGGAAATTGCTGTTTTTAGTAGCTATAACATCTGCCAGAAGGGTATTGGAACTTCAAGCCTTGTCTGTCCGTCCTCCCTATTTGGTTTTTCATAAAGATAGGGTAACTCTCAGAACAAACCCTTTCTTCCTACCAAAAGTGTTATCGGAAGCAAATCTAAACCACTCCATTGATTTGCCCGTCTTTTTCCCAGACTATACCAACAGGGCTGAACAAAAATTACATTCATTAGATGTTCATCGCCAATTACGGTATTACCTAGACAGAACAAAACAATTCAGAAAGTCAAACCAGCTCTTCCTCTCTTATGCTGCAGGCAAGAAAGGGCTTCCAGTATCGAAAGTTACTCTTTCCAGATGGCTGACATCTATTATTACCTTGATCTATGAGTTGAGACACAGGCAACTACCCTCTAGGCCCCTAAAGCTCATTCAACCAGGGCACTATCAACTTCAACAGCTTTTCAAGCAAGGTTACCACTAGATGCCATTTGTGCAGCAGCTACATGGGCGTCCAAACATACCTTTATTGCCCATTACAAGCTTGATCTAGCCTCCAGAAATAGAGCTGATTTTGGTTCCACTGTACTCAGGAGTCTGTTCCATTGAGCCACCCAGGACTAAGATGCTAGGGACACTGTCCCATCCAGCAAGAATGAAGGTGAGAATGACAACTTAGCATTAAGAAGTTATGTCTTACCATAACATTCCATGTTAGTTGTCTTCTTCTTGCCTTCTTTCTTGCGTCCCTCCCTCCTGCCCCCTAGCCTGGATAGACTCGAGGTTCTGAGTCCTTCCATTTCTGGAGATACAATATATTGCGTCTTTCGTGGTTTCCTTAGTGTTACTAGCAGGTAACCTGTACTCGTAAAAGAGGATTATAATATTATTATTATAATATTACTTTTTATACTATGTCTTAGCTTCCAAACGAGATCTGGGGAGTTAGCGCATGGTATTGTGGGATATAGGGCTGCCTCGAGCCGGTAAAAATAGCTCTCGAGCTATAGTATAGGCTGAGTCGGAGCTGAGGATCGGCTCCGAACCCATCCAGCAAGAAAGAAGGCGAGAAGAAGACAACTAACATGGAACGTTATGGTAAGACATAACTTCTTATTATACGTCCTCAATTTGAACCTTCTGCCACATACGATATGAAGTACCTTTTAATGAGAACCTTTTTCTATGTGGCAATTACTTCTGCTAGAAGGGTATCTGAATTACAAGCTTTGTCCATAAAACCCCCATATTTAACCTTTCACAAAGATAGGGTGTCGTTGCTCACCAGTCCATCTTTCCTACCCAAGGTGGTTATGGAAAATACACTGAACCAGTCTATTGCCCTTCCGGTTTTCATCCCCAAATTTCAGAATGTTGTTGTTGTTGTCTTTCAGCTTTTCCCGGTTAGGGGTCGCCACAGCGGAACTCCGGTCCGCTAATGATTGGCAGTAGATTTTCACGAATGCCAAGGTGCCAGCTCGACGTTCAACCTTCAACGAAGGCACGCCCATTTACACATGTCTTTCGAATGCCCACCCAACCACGGGGAGGATATGCAGACTCCACACAGAAGGCACTCCCCACACTCCAGCCGAGAACTGAACGGGAAAACCTCTTGCTGTGAGGCAACAACACTACCGCTGCACCACCGCGGAAGTATATCCCCAAATTTCAGAATAAAGGAGAATATTCTTTGCACTTAGTCAGTGTTCATAAGGAATTACGTTTTTGTTTACACAGGACTTCTGAAGTCAGGAAGTCAGACCCACTTTTTGTTTCATTCTCAAATACAAAGAAGGGCTACTCAGTTTCTAAGGTCACATTATCCAAATGGCTAACATCTTGTATATCCTATATTACAAGTCTAATAACAAGACCCTTCCAAATGGTGCTAAAGCCCACTCTACTAGATCTGTTGCCACCTTTGCAGGTTTTTATGCTAGACTACCTCTGGATAATGTATGTGCAGGAGCTACTTGGGCCAACCCTCATACTTTCATCACTCATTACAAAGTAGATTTGGCCTCCAGGAGTAGAGCAGCTTTTGGTTCTATGGTCCTGAAGAATATTCTCCCTTGAGCCACCCAAGAGTTTCATTGCTAGGGACGTGGTCCCACAAGTGAGAGTAAAGGCGAGATTGATAACATCACATAAAGAATTTATGTTCTTACCATAACATTCCATGTGTATTGTCTATCTCATCCTTTATTCCTTTCCTCTGCCTGCCTAGACTCCTGGTACGCTAGTGGCAAAGACGATTACATTTTATATGTGTGCGTGTGTGTATATATATATATATATATATAGATAGATAGCTACAGATATAAAAATATAGGCTCAGAGAATGTCTTTTCACGCTTTTCCTTTTCAGGGGAGAAGATACATACACATATAAATATATATATATACTTTAATACACTTACAACTAATTACCATGTAACTCTTATTTATACACCTTTGGGGGGGGCAAACAAGATCTGAGGTAATCAGGGAGAGGAATTATGGGTAAAAATGTAGCACACGAGCTTTGCTGAAGGCCTCGAGCTGGAATATTGACCGAGACAGATCCGACACGCAAGTGAGAATAAAGGATGAGATGGACAACACACATGGAACTTTATAGTAAGAACATAACGTCTTTCTCCATATTATTTCCTCTTCTGAAACTGAATTTGCATTCTGTTGGCAAAATTCCAGACAATGTATGGTTTGTCAATAAAACTGACGAATGACGTAATGGCATCACAGACATGCTTAACATTATTTCCATTAAGTAAAAATGTATAGACGTGTCAGGAAGTGAAGATTACTGGGCAGTGTTAACCTAAGAATATTAAACATCTGTTCTCTACATATGTTTTACCAATTGTTAAATTCCATCTGCGTGTTGTGTATCATAACCTCAATGCATATATCTGTGTTTCATATCATCTGCCATATGACCTTAACCTTCCTCTGTATCACAAAGTCTTTAAAAGTGAAATTTGGAAATATATTTCATCATGAGTCTGCGGTAACAAATTCAACAACTGTAAAAAAAAATATATAGAAAAAGTGCAGTTGTGTAAGTAAGCTTACCATAACAGCAGATGTATGAATGATTACTGCTGCAGTAGCCTAAACTTTATGGGTTATATCTTGCATAGGATATAACAGCCGGCCAGCTTCCAAAGATTCATGGCACCTTTGAGTGTTCAAACTGTAATAAGACATGTTTAGGTGCCAGAGCTTCCTGCTACCTTCAGAGCTTTCATACTAACTGGGAGAGGGAGGCAGAGCCCTGAGAGGACATTGCTAGAACAACAAAAAAAAAAACAAAAAATGTTCATATTAATCACTGCTGCAGTAGACTAACCTATATGAGTTATATACAGTAAGGATATAACAGTCTGCTAGCTTCCAAAACTTCAGGACACCTTCCACAATTGGTTAGATTGAGTTAAGCTGACTAAAAAGATAGGATTGGGCACCAAGCCCTTTACAGCTTTCCTGCCACCAAGTACACTACTCTGAGGCTTTCGAGGATTGATGGTTGGCTTGTACTGTTCTTTTGCTGGGCAGATAAATTCTCTTTGGGGAAAAAGTCATCCTGTTTAAAATCTTATATGATAACATTTTCCTGTTCAGGAATGTTATTTTAACGGTTGAACTTTGTGTTTTAATGGACTGTCACAAGACTGTATTGTACTTTTAAATGACAGTGCTGTTTTTTCCTGTCAGTTTAAAAGATGTTTAAAGTATTAAAAAAAAAACACTTTTTCTGTGGATAAATTATATTTATTTTACTTTCTGATGCTGGCAAAGTGTACTAAAGTACTTTTTACTATGATTTTCTGTGGAGTGACTTTTAAATACTACATCTTTACCGGCTTTTGCTGCTTGTTCTCCCCTGGAAAGAGGCATCATTTACAGCTTGACCATGGAACAAGCTGTTGATCCCAATATCAGTCCTTCTTTCAGCTACAAAAAGAAAAAAAATTAAGCAAACAGCTTTTGCATTTCACAGCAGGCAAATACTGCCTCAGCCATAGGAGGATGACTCTTCTGTAGCCATTAGCTTTACCTCACACCACTCATCTTTTACCCCAGATCCCTCTGGTGTACCATTTACAGACACTATGTTCTAGGGTTAGCCACATCCTTTGTAGCTGCTGGGGGTCCCTTCAATGGGCAATGGAGGGCCACTCGTATTGGTCCTGATAGAAGGAACAGGGAAGGCTTCAATGTTTTGTCAAAATGTTGTGCCTGGAGAAGCTACTGCTGCCATTAATAACACTGTTGGTCCCATTTTCCTATTAAAAAGAAACAGAAGACTAAACAGGTATCTACTCCTCCTCTGTTTTCCTTGGACAGGAATAATTTACTGGGTCTGACTCGAGATTTAATTCTGGCTATTGATACTTTTTGAAAAATAGTCTCTGGTAAAAGAAAGGGGCATCCTGTTTTCTTGAACAGATTCAAGGTTCTGTTTCTGGACAGGAAGATGAAGGGACAAATGCAGTTTTTTTCCTCAGATTTCTAATCCACCATCAGAGGAGAACTCAATTTCTGATTCTCCCTGTGGAAGTTTATCTATCTTTGAGACTGTTTCAAGCATGGCACAGTATTTTCAGAGAACACTGAGATTTCTCTGTCCCTCAGAAAATACTGAAATATCATAGAAGGAATTTCCAGAACATTCACCTATTCCTCCAGTTCTGTTAGCTTTGGAGGATGTGTGTCTTGCTGCCTGCAGTTTTCCTGATAGTCAGCCAGCTGTACCTAAAAAGGCAGATAGGAAGTATAACGTTGCTTACTCTTTTATGTTTTCATACACTCTTTCAAAACCTGACCCATTTGCTATAGTGTTAGCTAATCCTTCTGCTGGTAAACATTTAGATCTGATGCTGTCCTTCTCATTCTGCTTCATTGATGGGTTATGGATCCTGTCCTTGGATGTGACTGGGCTGCCTCCCACAGACTTTAGCTGCTAGGCTCAAGCTCCTGCCTTACCCAAAATCTTCTGCCCCTAGCCCGGCCTCCTCAGATCTTTTGAAGCCAGTGCATCCAGACGTGGTTACCAGCGCTCGAGCAGCTAAGTGACAGTTTTTTTTTTATATTTTCTCTTTTTCTAGTTAAACTTGGTGTTTTAGTATATTTTAACTTCCTCCCTTTTCCCTTTAATTTCCGAGGTGCGTTAGGGTTCTTTTTGTCTGTTCTTAACCTACTTCATTCTCTTCAGGCTTTGGCCCTTCTTTCTCTCTTTATAGATTATAGTTTTATTAGTAAATAGTTAATTTTATCTCTCTCTGTCTCTCTCATGTACTATGGATAAGCCTACAAGATTTAAAAGGTGTGCCAAATGTGAGAGGAAAATTCCACATTCGGACACACATGATAGATGCGTTTATTGTTTAGGGGTGGCTCACCTGGATTCCCCTTGTAGCATCTGGGAGGGGTTCAATCCAAGAGCCATTCAGGAAAGGAAGAACAAATTGATTTTGAAGGGCCTTATGTCCACTCTTCTTTCTTCTTCACAAGGGGCTCAACCCCCCCTCCAAGGATTCGCTCAGCTCTGAGACCAGGAAAAGATGCCATAAGGAGTCCAGGGCATCTTTGGAGTCTTCTGCCAAGGTTCCAAAAGTTTCAGATCCGAGGACATCGGTGCCAAAGCCTGTGTTGGCTCCATTGGATCCAATTGATTTAACAGCTCCAAGTGAGCCTTCAACATCATCTAAGTCTCTGGATCTGAAGTCCCTGGATCCAAGCAGTCTTCAGTCCATTCGGATCCCTAGATCTCCAGATCTGCAGTCCTCATCTAGGTCTTCAGGGGGATCCATTACCTCAGTTTCTCCTACAAGGCCTCTGAAGATCTTACAGACCCCCAGGCAGTCTTGTCCATCTTCATTGGCTTCCTCCAGATCCTCTCGGACCCTTTATGATGACGTGAACAAAATGGTCAGATCAATCATCAAGGCCCAGATTCAGATGCGGGTACTTACAGCTCCCTCCCCTTGAGGATCTAAGCCTGTATTGTTTACTTCTTTTTCTCCTTCTCAGATCCATATTTCGGTTTCAGTGCCTCAGGATAGTAGTCTTCCGAGGGATTCAGGGTCGAATCAGAGGGCTCTTGCTTGCTCGATGCCAACCATAACCTTGACTGTCTCTGGTCCAAGATCTTCAGATCAGAGCTCATCCTTAATCCAGGATGTCGTGGTAGGATCTGAGGGGCAAGAGTCAGCTCCAGTGTTCCCAGATCTGTCCCTCCCTCATGAAGCCTTGACCTCTGACAGCACAGGTCTGATTCTTTCTGGGAGTAGGGGTTCTGGTCAGCTTCCTCCATCTTCCTTGGGTGTTTCGTCTCTTAGTGAGTTTGGTGGGGTCTCCCTGAGACCTTCAGCCTTCCAAGTTATAGAAAATGCCTTCTCTGTTAGCAGAGTGTCAGACCCTTTGTCTGCTGCTCCTCCCCATATCCCTACATTGGACAGGGGCCTTGGATCTACCATTTTTGTTCAGGGTTAGCCTGCCTCAAAGAACCTCCAGCCTGTTCCACCAGAGGTGGCCCCTTCATCTTCCGACTCCTCTCCTGAATATCCCACTGAGGAGATCCCACAGAAGAGGACATGCAAAAGGAGGCACTTGGACTCCCCTATGGAGTCCCTCACCAAAGATATAGCTTACGATGAGGGAGAGGGGTCTCACAAATCACCACTAGATGATATCTCTTTCACAGACATCTTACAAATCTTAAAATTAAAAGGTGACTGGTCTTCCAAAAACCCCTGTTTGGAGAAATCTGTATTCCTGGAGTCCTTCAGGGTGGGGCTATCTACATCTTGTGCAGTGCCCCCGGTGGAGACTCTTATAGATCTTGTCACCTGTTGGGCCTGGAAGGAACCGTTCACCATAGAACCAGTAACAAAGCATCCGGACAAAATTCTTTCCACCCTGAAGGACTGTACTTTTTGGAGTAAGGGCATCCCAGCTGACACTATGGTGGTGACAGCTGCTACCAAGAAGGAGCTCGCCCAGTAGAGCTCAACTGTTCACCCACTGAACAGGCAGTCAACAGTCAATGGACAGGTTTGGGAAGCATGCTTATGCCTCAGTGACTTTTTTGCTGAGAGCACTCAATTATCTGGCACATTTTATTCACCTTCAAAGAGATTTAGTTAAGGAACTCTTTGAATAGTTGGCAGAGTGCATGCCTAAGGAAGAGTTTGATAAGATTTCTCCTAAGCTAACCACTCTTACATCCATAGCAAATTCTTCTATGAGGCTTGTTCCCACTCAGAGGAAGGATCTTCATGGGCAACTGTCACTGGCATTGCTATATGTCATCGTGCTTGGATGAGGCTTTGTGATTTCACGGAGCCCTTTAAGGCATCTTTTGTCAACGCCCCTGTGATGGTTCTTCTCTGTTTGGACCATCAGTTAAGGACACCCTGCCCTGCAGCAAGCAAGAAGGTAAGATCTTGTCTGCCGTGGGGGTTAAGTTTTCCACCCCTTAATGAACCTGCTCAAGGAATCAAAGAGGGACTAAGAAAACTTGGTTCTAAGCTGCAAGGTTCCTTTCCTGATCAAAGTGGAGAGTACTCCTCCAGAGGCAGAGGAGGAAGCTATAATGAGAGATGCTGCCCAAGAGGCAGAAGGGTCCTGCAAAACAAGGGCTTCAGGGAACCTTTTTCCAACAAGCCCTTTCAGTGCTCCTGAAGCTCTGCCTAAATGTCTGACTCTAGAGCCAGTCAGGGGATGTTTTTCTCTGCACTCAAGCACCTGGGTCCAAATAACAACAAATGCTTTGGTGCAAAGCATTATATCCAGTGGCTGTTACATTCCCTTTTCTCTACCCCCCACTAAAGATTCAAAAGAAACTCCCTGACATTCCACCCAGCGAGAGGGAGTTGGCAGTTTCCGAAACCATCAAACTACTGTGAAACAGAGTCATCCAAGAGGTCACAACCAAACAGAGAGTGTCTGGAACTTACTCCCATTTATTTTTGGTGCCAAAGAAAACAGAGGGCCTATGGCCCATTTTGGACCTAAGCAATCTCAGCTTGTTTGTGAAGAAGGTCAAGTTCCAGATGGTAATGGTTCAGTCCATCCTCCCATTGCTAAGGAAGGACAATTGGATGTGCTCTATGGATTACAAGTACATGTACTATCACATAAAAATAGGCACTCCAAAAGTCATCTGCCCTTCCGTCTGGGAGTTGATCACTTCCAATTCAGAGGCCTGACCTTTGGTCTCACCACAGACCCCCCCCCCGGTATTTACCAAATGTATGGTAGAGGTTGCAGCTCATCTCTGGCTGCAAGGGTTTTTTGGTATTCCCGTACTTAGATGATTGGCTCCTGACTGCTGCCACTCAGCATCAACTTTCTCAGGCTAGAGACTGTCTTTACCAGTTGTCCCAATTCCTAAGCATTACCATAAACTCAGACAAGTTACAACCACTGCTGGTTCAAACCTTGGAGTTCATTGGAGTCCAGCTAACCACCATTACCCAAATAGCTGCTTTGCCACAGGATCACATAGACACATTAACATTTCAAGTTTAGGCCATTCTGAATCTTCTATCTCCTCCTGCCAGGTTGATTGTATGAGCTCTGGGTTCCGTGGCAGCTGCTATACTCTTGGTTCCTCTAGCAAGGTACTATATGTACATTCTTCAATGGACACTATCTGTTCAATGGTCTATTTTGCATCAGTCCCTATCTGTTCCTATCAGACTGAAAAACATTTGTAGGTCCTATCTATAGTGGTGGATTCAAGCAGATCTGACAATCATCATATATTTCCCTCCCCCCTTCAGCCACTGTGACCACGGATGCTTCCCATCTAGGGTGGGGGAGGCATTTCTAGGAGAAGATGGTCCATGGCACATGGTGTCTGATAGAGACCAGTTTGCATATCAACGTCCTAGAGATGAGAGCTGTCCTCTTATCATTGCAAGCCTTTCAGGAGGCTCTCCCTCTAGGGATAATTGCTATTCAGACAGACAACATGTTAGTAGTCTGGTACATCAACAAGCAAGGAGGAACCCATTTGTACCCTCTCTGTAGAAAGGCTATGAGGGTCTCTGAATGGGCAATCTCTTCAAACTGCTTTCTGCTTGCAACACATGCAATCCAGCATGTTAGCAGACAGGCTCAGGAGATCTATACTGATGCCCCATGAGTGGTCCCTAGCAAACCAGATAGTCGACCATTGGAGTTTCCCCTGCTGTCACCTCGTTGTGTCCCCTTACAACAACAAATGCAGCACTTACTTTGCTGTGATCCCTCCTTCAGGGAGTTCCCCGAGGGATGGTCTGTTCCACGATTGGCCTCCTGATCCCCTTTATGCTTATCCTCCTCTTCCTCTGATCCCAAAATTTTTCCAGAAAGACAAATGGTTGAAGAGCACAATAAGCCTCATTGTCCCTTTTGGCCTCATCAGGTATGGTACCCCTCCCTCTGTTCTCACCTCAAATATCCTCTATGGATACTGGCACCCAAACTGAGCCTCCTTTCTCACTTGACACTATGACTCCACCCCAGTCTCCCCACACTTAAGTTAACCGCATAGGTTCTCCGGTTCCCATAATTGCCAGAGGGTACAGGTTCTCTTCTCCAGTCAAAGCTATCATTTTGGCCTTTCAGAAAGCATCTATGAAAAAGGTGTGTATAAGAGTAAGTGGAAAAGATTTTCTACTGGGGCTGCCAATAATCATGTTGACCCTTTTTCAGCTCCTGTTCCTTCAATTCTGCCCTTTCTGGAATTCTTTATATAAGCAAGGTTCTTGTTTTGTGACCATTAAGCTCCAGGTGGCAGCCATATCCAACTTCCATTCAGGATTACCTTCGGGATCTGTTGCTTCAGCCAGGTTATGTAAAGCCTTTATGAAAGGTATTTTTCTTCTTAGGCCTCCAGTCAAAGACACAACTCTTCCGTGGGACTAGACTGTTGTTCCACAAGTCTTGACCCAAAGCACCTTTGAGCCAGCTAATGATTGTCCTGGAAGTCTGCTTTACTTGTCATTAATTCAGCGAAAAGGGTCTCTGAATTAGAAGCTCTTGCTTCCAAACCTCCCTACATCATTTTTCACAAAGATATGGTTTCCTGCCATACTAATCCTTTATTCATGCCATAGGTCACCACTTCAGCTAATATAAACCAATGCATTCAGTTACCAGTGTTCTTTCCTAACTGTTTCAACAAAGGAGAATACCAGCTACTTTCCTTATATGTTCATAGGCAACTACATTTCTATCTCCATAGGACGCAAAAGTTCAGAAGATCAGAGTAGTTGTTTGTCTTTTTTTCAACTAATCGTAAAGGTCAAGCAGTTTCAAAAGTGACAGTAGCGACGTGGATTACTAGTTGCATTGTCTTTATTTATGAGATGAATGGTGTGAAGTTTCCTGGTCCCTCAAAACCCCATTCCACAAGATCCATTGCTGTGTCAGTGGCTTTTTCTTTTTGGATTCCCATTGATGACATTTGTGCTACAACCATTTGGTCTAAGTCTCATACCTTCATGACCCATTATAAGTTAGATATTGTGTCCAGGAGCAGAACATCCTTTGATTCCTTGGTGTTCTGGGATATCCTTCATTGAGGCTACCCAAGAAATCATGTAGCTGGGGACTCTGGCCCATCAGTGAAGCAGAATGAGAAGGACAACATCAGATTTATTAGTTATGTACTTACCATAACTTGGTATCGGTGTTGTCCTCTTCTCATTCTGCTTCACCTTCCTGCCTAACCACCCCCCTCTGAAATGCTTTGGTTCTAGAGGATCTGGAACAGCCTTTGTGGGAACCTATGTTCCAAGTCGAGGTCTTGGTTCCTTTTTCTTTTCTATCCTGTTTATAGGGGCAGCAAACTTGATCTGAGGAGGTTGGGCTAGGGGCGTAAGATTATGGGCAAGGGAGGAGGTCGAGCCTGGAAGTTAAAGTCTGTGGGAGGCGGCCGAGTTGGGTCCGAGGATTGGATCTGTAACCCATCAGTGAAGCAGAATGAGAAGAGGGAGGACAACACAGATACCAGGTTATGATAAATGTATAACTAATATTTAATTCTAATCCTACTGTTTCTGATAAGGATGAGAAGATTATTGATAAGTATGGATAAAAAGTATATGTCTCTGCAACTTTGATTTTTAGAATTTTGAAATGTCACGCTCATATATTAAGGTGTTTTCTAATTTTGAAAATATGAGGAATGTTCTGACTGCAGTTTCTTATTGTGAAGAAAAATCTGTTTTAAATAGATTATCCTATTGTACAAGTTACTACTTGTTTATAGAGTGTGTGTATATGATTTAGTTGATACTTCTTCAAGGGCTTTGACTGCTGGTACTGTGTTGAAGAGTTTTGCCTGGCTGCATTCTCAGAACCTCCCAGATGATTTTAAAAATGAGATTTTGCATTTTTCTTTGGAAAATATTTAGATTTTGGCTCCTTTGCTGCAGGGGTGATAAAAAGTGGGATGAGAGTAGTAAGCTAATGCAGGGAATCTCTAAGAGTTTTTTAGCTCTCCTTTTCCAAATATTCTAAGAGATTCTGTAACCCCTTGTCCAGTTTCGGCAAAAACAAAATAAACAGTCTGAACAAAATTCAGATAAACAGGCATGTAAGAAGAAATGTCATGGTGGTTCCAAAAAGAATTCAGAATCTCTCCAAAACCAAGTACAGTCCAATAAGTCAGAATGACTATTTAAGGGACATTGTCCCTCCCTCCCACCCTGACAGCCCCTTTTCCCATCCAGAAAGTCTGAATCTCCACTTTTCTCTTTGGCAATAGATAGTTTCAGACAAATGGGTTTTGGAAACCATTCATCAAGGTTATAGATGGCAGTGGAAGGAAATTTCTCCTTTCTAGGTAGTAATCGTTCATCCACCAGACCAGACTCTATTATTTCTACTTGTCCTTCATAATATACTGTCTGAGGAAGTGACAGAACCAATTCCTCCTTCCCAGGTGGAAACAATTTTTTTTTATTCAAGTATGTTTTAGTGCCAAAGAAAATGCATGGAGACTAGTTCTGAATCTTTCTTTCCTAAACCTGTTTGTGATAGTGCCCGAGATCAAAATGCTGTCACTTCACAACCTGTTGCCTCTTCCTCCTCAGTCAAGTTTCTAGTAACTCTAGATTTAAAAGATGCTTATCATCACATCCCTATTCATCTAGACTCCAGGTGTTTCCTAAGGTCTGGATCACATTATCAGTTCTCTGTCTTACCCTTTGGACTATCCATTGCACCTAGAGTGTTCACAAAGTGTCTAGCTCCAGTTACAGTTCATTGCAGGCTACAGGTTATCCACATTTTTTCCAAAGTTAAATGGCTTGCTTATCTTTGATCTTTGCAGAGTCTTTTTCAAAGTGTCAAGTATCTCTGTCTTGAGTGAAATATCCCTTACACAAGGTGTGAGTCCAAGAGAACATTCAAAAGTCTTTTTTAACTCCATCACACAGGATTGTGTTCCTGTTTTTTCAACTAGACACCTCAGTTCAAAATGCTTTTCTTCCATAGGGAAAATAGATCTATAGCTTGATGATCAGTTTCTAAGGATTTCCACTCAGACTTTTGTCACTGCAAGGGAATACCTCAGGATTATGAGTCTGATGGCATGTGTGACTTTAATGATACCCCTAGCAAGACTACACTTGAGAAAGACAAGAGATGTTGTATCTGTCTAAATTCCAGTGCTGGGGTTTGTCAGAAGGTAAATTATTTGGTGGAGACAGCAAATATTCTTAAATCCCTGTCTCTTCATCCTCCCTCTTCCAAAGCAGCCAGTCACCACAAATTGCTCAGACTTTGCTTGGAGAGCAGTTTTAGTAGGGATAAAAATGAAGGTGTGAGGGACACCTAGAACATACACAAACAAATTTAAAAGATATGCTTGCCCTGATCAAAATACTCAACTCTGTGAAACATCTTTGCTCCATGGGACATCTTCAAGTTGTTATGGACAATACCACAGTCATGTAGTACTTCAACAAGCAAGAGAGAACCAGGTTGTACCCCCTCTGCAGACTAGCCATGTAGGGATATAGCATCACAGCACAATCTATAGGCATCCTGAATTTTGCAGGGCAGGACAAGAACAAACACTTATGAATGGAAACTAAATCGGGGGGTCTTCCAAGATTTGATTTATCTGTGGGGCATTTCTCAAGTAGACCTGTTTGCCTTCTCTCTGAACAATCAGCTGGCAAGATTATTGTCCAGGACTTCAGGCAAGAAGGCCTGGAAGACAGATGCTTTTTCTTTTCCTTGGACAGGAATGTCTTTGTATTCTTTTCCACTCTTTTCACTGATATCCAGGGTACTTTTGAGGATTCATAAAGAATCCCTCAAGATCATTGTGGTGACTTCCTTCTGGCCAAGTCAACTGTAGTTCTCCCTTCTTTTGGAAATAGCCAGGGGCATTTACCACAAGCTTACTCACAGAAGATCAGGGAGTGTTTGATACACCATAAATCCCAATCAATTTCAATTGACTACTTGCATGATAGGGTCTTAATTCCTTTTAGGTACCTGTTTATTAAGGATATGCAGCAGGTACTAATGGAGGCAATAAACCTGCTAATAGAAAAGCATATATCAGCAAATGTCAAAGGCTTTCTGGTTAGTGCCAACAACATAACCAGTACCCATTCAGGGCTATTTGTTATCTGTTTTTACAATATTTGTGTGAGTTACGGTCCTACGGACTTTCTCACACCTGCATCAATGTTCATTTATCAGTCATTTAAGCATGTCTGCCCATGGATCCTCATCTTTCAATATATTTTCATGTTAAAGTATTTTTTGAAGGGGTTTTACATAAAAAGGCCTCCTAGAAAACTGGTGATCCCTCCTTGGGATCTTAATTTTGTGTTGGGAAGCTAACATCTGCTCACTTTGAACAAGCTAACCTGGCTGACTTGAGATTTTTAACATGGAAAACTAGTTTACTGATTACTCTGATATCTGCAAGTAGGGTATCTGAATTAATGTTCAAGTTCAAATTTATTTATGTGCTTTAGTCCACAGCTCTGCACTTATCAAACAGTAAACAAATAAAGCTACATACCAATCATGACAAACCAACATAAGACAAATGTGTTTTAAGAGCACTTTTAAAGCCTGCAATTGTAGCTATGCTCCAAAGCCTGCCTGGAAAATGGTTCCATAATAGATGTCCTTGGTAACTAAAGGAATGGAAACCAGAAGAATCCATGTTGTAAGATGGAATAGAGAGAAGGTTTTGTGTGATGGAACAAAGTAGACGAGAGAGAGTGTAAGTATGCAAGAAATTCTTTAAGTATGCTGGCTCAAGATAGTGAAGGGAAAGGTAAATCATAAAAAAAATTCTTATATATAATGCAGTATCTATCTGGAAGCCAATGTCACATGTTCAAAGCTGGCATAATGTGATGATGTCTTGGAACACCATATAACAGATGTGCAGCAGAAGTCTGGATACATTGCAAATGTACAACCTTAGAGTTAGAATGGCCAGCAAGTAATGAATTACAATAGCCTAGAGAAGAAGAAATCAGGGCATGAATCACAATTGAAAGTCACTGGGAGGAATAAGGTGCTTTATCAAGGAAATGTTCCAAAGATGGACACATGGTGACTTAACATCCCCTGAAATACGTCCTTAATCATCAGCCAGTTATCAAGAACGACTGCAAGATCTCTCACCTTAGACACAAATTTTGGTTTGCTGCTATGAAACTGAATGTCAGGCATCAAAACTGGGAGAGAAGAGTTCTTCAAGGTTGCATGAATACTCATAGCAACCATTTTAGAAGTATTGAGTTTGAGCCTATTACTGACAAACAAATTGTGGATAAGTTCCAAGTTATAAGAAAAGGAATTAAGGCATGACACTGAGTCCTGAGATAACAAGAAGTAAACCTGCATGTCATCAGCATAGTAATGATATTGCATGTCTCTCAAATGGTGAGTGTTTGTTAGTGGCATGCAATAGATGGAAAATAAATGCAGACCAAGAATAAAACCCTGGGAACCACACAAGCCAGAGGGCAAGCGGAAGTGAAATTCATGCCAGACACAACCCTCAGGGTGCAACCTGTCAGGTAACAATCAAACCAATTTAGGATTGTACCAGAGAGATGGCAGTAATGGTCTAGTTCACCTAGAAGAATAGAAGAATATTAGCCCACTAAATCCATTGCCAACAAGAAATCCAAAAGGTCCAAAACAGAATAGTTACAATGGTCTCTCACAACCAGAAGATCATTAAATACTCTAGTAGGCATCATCACAGTACTGTGTCATGTTTTAAAACTATTCTGAAATTAGTCTAAGATGGCCTGAACAGATAGAAATGCCTCCATTTTAAGACAGACTACTATCTGAAGAACCTTCCTCAAAAGGGGAGGTTAGAAATAGGGCAATAGTTACTGAGGTTGTCAGAGTCCAGTCAGCCTTTTTAAGGATTGAGGTCACCAGTGTTTCTTTCAAGCATGTAGAAACCAAATCCAGCCTAAGGGAGGTGTTAATGATCTCAAGAATTAATGGACCAATGACTTAAGAGACATGGATCCAAAAAACAAGTAGTACAACTCATACTGGAGATCAAATGTTTCAGGTCATCAATGTCAGTAATAGTGAGCTCTTGCTAAATATAGGAGAAAAGTCCTCTCTTTGGCCAAAATAATGAAAAACAAGACAGAAGATGTAGCCAGAGAGGCATGAATAAAATAAATTTTTGAGCAGCCAGTTCACATTCTTCAACAGAAAAAGAGAGCCCAACTGAAAAAGTGGTCCACTAGTCTAAAAAGAGCAGCTGGACAATTTGCAGCCTGAGAGAGCTGAGTTAGTATTTCTGACTTTCAAGTGATAATGAGTAGAATGATTCTCAAGGGTCAGTTTGTCCTCTAGAGTCTATATTACCAAATTGAAACATCAGGTAGCCAAACACCAAAACATCGACACATAAAGATTGAGCTAGCAAAACTACGAATGGGCACTTTAGTGACTTTTTTCCCCAGGGGAAAAAAATTACTTGGCCATCATCAGGAATTTGCCCTTTTCTCCACTGTAGAGCGATTTCTGAGTTGGTATATTTAGTTAGGGGATCATGGGGGGGGGCAGAGCCCCCTACTTTCATAGGGTTTGACAGTTTGTTTGGGTTTTGGTCGTCCAAGCGATTTTTTCCCTTGGAAAAAATTTGCTGAAGTGGCCGTTCGTAGTTTTGTTAATTCAGTCTTTATGTGCCGCTGTTTTGGTATTCAGTTATCTGATGTTTCGATTTGATAATATAGACCCGTCCTCTAGGGCACCTGTTTGACAGCATCTATTCTCTAGTTTGTGACTGGCCTTCCTATTGATACAGGAGAAGGATTTAGCTTGGGTTTTCATGGAGCCAGGTTTAGCAAATGAAGCTGAGCTGCGTCAAGTAAGTCCAGAAAAGATACTAAGAATAATTATAAGTAGTAATAAGATTTTTAAGTTTAGTCAGTCATCCTTACCTCATTTTCCACTGGACAGGTGTTTGAAAACAAATCCTTCTTTTATGCCTAAAGTGGTATTCGAGTTTACTTTAAGCCAAACTGTCTCCCCATTTTTTTATGAAGCTAAAATGAGGGGAAAAGGGTACCCTGTATCTTGGATGTCCATAGACAGCTCAGGTATTATCTTGACAGAACTAAATCTTTCAGATGTTTGTATCAATTGTTCATTTCCTCTGAAGGTTAGAAGAAGGGAAAACCTGTGTCAAAACAGACTATTTCCAAATGGTTAAGACTATTATCTTTTGTTATACTCACCAAAACAAAACTATTTTAGGTAGGGTCAGTGCTCACACTACCAGGGCCTAGGCTTCATCTGTGGCTTTTTGGAAAGAGTTAGATTCTAGAAGTACTCTAAAAACAGCAGCTTGGTTTCAGTACATACTTTTGCAAGGCACTATAAGCTGGATTCCTTCTCTAGATTATCTGCTCCCTCCCCCCATTCCCCTTGTTTCTTGGTGTTCTGTTTTTCCAGACTTTTGGACTTTTATTATATATATTTGTATTCATTCCTAGCATTGTCTTTTCAGGACTCAGCCTCTTTCTCTTTGTTGGCTTGAAAGCTCTGAAGAGCTTGGCACCAACACCTGTCTTTTTAGTAGATGACTAATGATTTGTGCAAGTGGAAGGCATCCTGAAGCTTGGCAAACTGGCCAGCTGTTATATATTTGCAGAATATAACCCATATAACTTAGGGTACTGCAGCAGTGATCATTCAAGCATCTACTGTTATGGTACTTTTATTTAATGACTGCACTGTCCACATCCTGGCATAAAAGACACATTAAAAAGGAGAGGGTGGAGAGAGGGAGCGGCTCCTGCAGCAGTGATCATTCAAACATCTACTATTGTAACCTTACGTATGTAAAGGTACTATGTTGTTCACATTGACCGCAACTGCAGGAGCCTAAGCTATATAGGTAGATGGCTATAGCTTAGAACAAATGGGAGGTAGAAACAGAATGATGCTGGAGCCCATGGAGCATTATCATAGCAAAGCCTGGCGTAGACTTGAAGAAGGAATCTAGCTTCCATTGCTTTGTAAAAGTATGTACAGAGGACTAAGTTGCTGCATCTAGAATACTGCTAGAGTCTGACTGTTAGAGTCCAACCCTTTTTAAAACCCATAGATGAAGCCATGGCTCTGGCATGCTGTACCTTGATACTGTCTGGAATAGTTTTGTTGTGGTGCTGGTGTCAGAACATAATAGCCAGAGACAATCATTTGGAAATAGTCTGCATCGATCTTGGTTGTCCCTTCTTCTAACATTCACAAGATTAGAAGTTCTGAAAGATTTTGTTTTGTCAAGGTAGTACCTGAGATGTGTGGACATCCAAGGAGTTAGGTATCCTTTGACCCTCATTTTTGGGGTTCAGGAAAGAATAGTTTGGATAAAAGTAAACTTGGATGCCACTTTATGCATAAAAGCAGGATTAGTTCTCAAGGAAACTCTCTATATGTGGGAAATGAGATAAGGTTGACCCACCAAAAGATCTTGCAACTTAGATACTCTTTTAGACTCTCTAACCCAAAATTAAGATCCCAAGGAAGAGCCACAACTTTTATTACAGGTCTCTTATGCAATAACCTTTTCAAAAACATTTTTAGAAGGGAATGCCTCGAAAGAGGGGGAATTCATAGGCAGACATGCTGAAATGGCTGACAAATGAACCTTGATAGAGTATGACAGGCCATAGGAAAGTAACACACAAATATTGTAAAACCAAAGAAACATTAGCCTTGAATGGTTGCTGGTTATGTTGCTGGCACTAGCTAGAAAACCTTTTCCGTTTGCTAATATATGATTTTCTAGTAGCAGATTTTCTTGTTTCCATTAGTACCTGTTGCACATCCTCAGTAAACAGGTGCCTAAAAGGTATTAAGACACATCATCCAGGCAGTTGGTTGAAGTTGTTTGGGGGTCAGGATGTGTCAAACACACCTATTCTTGTGTGAGTAGATGCAGTCTGTGAGGAAGCTTGTGGTAATTGCCGTGGCTAATTCAAAAAGAACAGAGAACTAGTGATGCTTGGGGCAGAAGGTAGTCACCCCAATAATCTTGGGAGATTACTTTTGAATGTTATGATATACCCCAGATATCAGTGGAAAGGGTGGAAAAGCAGACAGAAGCACTCCTGTCCAAGGAAAAGAAAAGGTGTCTGTCTTCCAGGCCTTCTTGCTTAGAGTCCTGGAGCAGAACTTTTCCAGCCTATTGTTCCAAGAGGTGGCAAAAACGTCTGCTTGAGGAACTTCCCACAGATGGATCAAATCTTGCAAACCCCCTTGATCTAGTTTCCATGTGTAATAATCTGCCTTTGTACTGCTCATCTTGTCTGCCACACAGTTTTGTTTTGCCATAAAGTGGGAAACTTGTAGGGTGAGATTATTTTGTAAAGTTATATCCCATGCTAACATGGCTATTCTGCATAAGGGGGCAAGAACTGGTCCCCCTTTCTTGTTTATGTACCACATTGCTGTGGTATTGTCAGTAACAACTTGAAGTTGTCATAGGGCATACCTCTCAACCTCTTAGTGCAAATAATTTTGGACAAAGCCATAAATAAAAGTGAGACAAAGGCCCAAAAATAGGAACAACTTTTAAATATTGCTCTTACAAACTTAGAAAGTTGACAGAGTGACAAGTTTTGCATTAGCAGGACTTTTCTGAAGGATATGGTCTGAAACTCAAATGTCTGTCATTATTTTCTAACTTCATTCTTTAATGATTTGTCTCTAAGTTGCCAGAAAACCACAATTTTATGGAAAATGAGCCAAAATATGAGGCAAAAATCTGGACATTCTGTGAAAATCTTTACAGTTGAGATGTATGTCCTGGGGACCAAAGGTGATTCATAGAGTTAAGTACCTTGGTTAGGGCAAACATTTCTTTAACATTTATGTGCTTGTGTCTGTCTTTATTGTCCCAGATACCTTGCACCTTGTGATGATTGATGTTTTGGAGTGAGAAGGGGAAGGGGAGACCTGAATTCAGGGATACTTGATGTCTCCACATAGTGACTTCTGTTCTCACAAATCCCAGAACTAGAATCTGAAAAGATAATGGGTGTTGTTGCTGGGACCAAAGAGACTTCAAACACCATTGTATCTTTCTCATTTGGAATCTTGCCAGAGATAACATGAGAATCATAGACTCCATGTAGTGACTTCTGTTCTCACAAATCCCAGAACTAGAATCTGAAAAGATAATGGGTGTTGTTCCTGGGACCAAAGAGACTTCAGACACCATTGTATCTTTCTCATTTGGAATCTTGCCAGAGGTAACATGAGAATCATAGACGCTATGAGAACCAGTACCCTGAGGTATTCCCTTGTAGTGACTGAAGTCTGACTGGAAAACCTCTGGGGCAGATCTAAATAGATATATTTTTTCCTGTGGAAGAAAAGCTGTTTGTTTTTTGTAAGGAGTGTCTAACAGGGTGGATCTACTTCGAAATTCCAGTGCCCATATAACCAATGTTCATTTACGCGAGACGAAAACAGAGAAAGATGAAATACCTGAACAACAAAATCTTTCCAGGGTAAGTAAACACTTTCCCAACATGCCCTTTTCTCCACTGTAGTGCGATCCCGGAGATGGTATGTATAGTTAGGGGGGAATTGGATGTGTACCCCACCTAGGTGGGTTTTACTTACCTCGTTGTGTTTCACTTGTGTTTGAGCAAGTGTTTACTTACCCTGGGAAATTTTCGCCATTTGGGTATTTCATATTTTGCTATTTTCGTCTCACATAAATGAACGTTTTTTTATATGGACGTTGAGATTTCAAAGTAGATCCATCTAATAGACACTCCAGGAACACAATCCTCATGATGAAGTCAAACAGACTTTTGAATGTTCTTGCAAACTACCAGCTTGCATAGGAGATCTCTCACCCAAGTGAGATATTCCTGACACTTTGAAAAGACTTTGCAAATATATGCAAGCTGTCTAAAATGGAAAAATATGGATATTGTGTAGCCTGCAGTAGGCTATAACTAGCTAGACACTTTCTGAACATTCTTAGAGCAGTAGATAGCCCAAAGGTTAAGGGAGCGAACAGATAATGTAATCCAGACATGCATAACCTTAAGAAATATCTGAAGTCTGGATGGATAAGAATGTGATGATAAGCATCTTTTACATCTTAGGTTATTAACAAAAATTTAAATGAAGGAGAACGGGTAACAGGTTATGAAGGGGAAACATTTTGAACTTGGACACTCTTACATGTTGGTTTAGGAAAGAAAGGTCCAGAGCTATTCTCCATTCTTTCTTTGGCACCAGAAACATTCTTGAATAAAAAACTTTTCCCAATTAGGAAGGAGAAACTGCTTATATTACCCTCTGAGAAAGCATATGCTGTAGGACAAGAGGGAACAGAAAGGTTTGGTCTGGTGGATATGGAATAATTCCCTGAAAAGGAGGGATTTCTTTCAACTGACATCTGTAACCCTGCTGAATCAGTCTTAGAACCCATTTGTCTGACACAAGCTGTTGCCAAAGAGAGAAATGGAGATTCAGGCTCTCTGGAAGGGATAAGGGACTGTCAGGATGGGAGCCAGGAACAAGGTACCTTACATAGTCATTCTGACTCATTTGATTGTCCTTTGTTCTAGGTAGTTCCTGCTTTCGTTTTGGAACCTCCCTGCTATTGTTTTTAAACGTCCACTTACCAGCATGTTACTGAGACTCTGTTTTGTTTAATGGCAAACACAAATTTGGAAAAGGGGGCAGAAAATTGCTGGGAAAATTAAGAGAAAGAAGGCTGAAAAATCTGAG
Organism: Protopterus annectens; assembly: GCF_019279795.1. Classification (NCBI taxonomy): domain Eukaryota; kingdom Metazoa; phylum Chordata; order Ceratodontiformes; family Protopteridae; genus Protopterus; species Protopterus annectens. The sequence continues at coordinate 1,768,099,592 of NC_056743.1, forward strand.
ATATTCTCTGTATCGGCTTATTCCTCTTATCACATTTTGATAACTACTGCAGCAGAGGATCCAAAAACTAAATCTCTAGTTAAAGGTAAATTTAAAAAATATATCTGATGATGCCATTTTCATTCATTTCTCAACTGTTAAGGTTCAGACCCAACCCTCGGATCTGACTTGAATGCTTTTTCCATCTCGTGGAATACTGAAACTCTCAAGCTTCTCCCTAAGACATAATGCCCCAAACACCTAACATATCCCAGATCTCATTTACCTTATTTGCATATGGGTGTGGTCAGTGCAAACTCTCAGCTTAGCTAACTAGTTTTTGTGAGTAAATCTCTTTTTATAAACATTTATCTTAAAACTTACATTTTACGTATATTTCAGCCATCCTCCCTTATTTATTACATTTTTCATGTAATCTTATTACCATAGCTGGTATTCTTTTTCCTTGTACTAGTTCAGTACTTCTGTAATTACCATAATTGGTAATTATTTTGCCTTTTTCCCATTTCCCTTATTTTTTTTGCCAAAAAAAAAAAAAGCTAAACTATTCTTTCATATTTTTCTGTATAGTTGATTTAGTTCAATATGTCTGACAAGCCTTTGGGTTTTAAAAAATGCATGGCCTGTGGCCATAGAATACCTTTATCTCATGTGCACACTAAATGTGTCTCTTGTCTAGGCACTGCACATCTAGACTCCAGTTGTGACATCTGCAAAGCGTTCAGTCCAAGAGCTATGATTGATAGAAAAAACAAGTTGCTATTGAAGAGGTTTGCTTCCTTCTAAGTCGACAGACACATTTCTGGGGCTCAAACCCCCAAGAAGTTGGACAAGAAAGACCAGAAAAAACATTCCCCAGATCTGAACTCTCCTTTGGCTCCAGGTTCAGAACCTCCATACAAGATTCTGAAACTTTCAGATTCGCCCCCCTTGGATCTAAAGACCAAACCCAACAAGTCTCCTCGGATCAGATCTCCCCCTTTGGTTTGAGATCCAGTTTCCTCTAGCCTGCCTTCGTTTTTCTTGGATAGGTCTGCTAGACACCATCACTCAAGAGCACCTTTAACAGAATCTTCCAATCATTCCTCCAGAAGTTTGACTGAGACCAATATGGACAGGATGATGAGGAAAAACCTCTTGACGCAAATTCAGATGGGGGTTCTTCCATCTCCGACCCCATCGGGTCTAGAGACCTTGGTTAGTACTACTCCGCCAGTACGGGCTCCTTCTCCGATCTGACCTTTGGTTTCAGAGCAGTTGGATCTCAAGATTCTGGAGTCATCCACATCAGATCCAAAGTTCATGATATCCTTGACTCCTGTGGTGTCTCTGAGTGGACCAGTTCCAAGCACTTTGGAGCTTGATGACTCTTCGATGTGTTGGCTCTGGGTCCAGGGTGTTGGAGTTGATTCCAAAGTTGTCTGAGTCATCTTTGCCCCTCAGAGCTTTGGCGTTAGACAGCTCAGCTCCAACTCCTTCCTCAGATAGTCTGCCTTTAGGACAAAAGGAGCCAATGGGCCAGAAGTATGCCTTTTTGGAGCCGTCAGTTTCTATCTTTCCAAGGCATTCTGCTTTCAAGGAGGTGAAGAGAGCTTTCTCTATTCCTAGAGTCAGGACTTCTCCCTCTTCATCAACTCCTACTTCCCAACCCCATTTATCTCTGTGTCTTGAACCTCAACTTCCTGTGCCTTGGGGTCAGCCAGCCAAAAACAGTCACAAGGATTCCCAGCAGGGTATACTCATTTCTTCCAATACTTCTCCAGAGCATCCCACCGAAGAAGTTTCAAGGAAGAAACAATGCAAGAGGAGGCACTTAGACTCTCTGCACAAGTCTGTCACAGAGGATACTGATTTCAGTGAGGAGGAAGGGTCCTCAAGATCACCACCTGATGATGTCTGCTTTGGAGACATTCTAGAACTTTTGAAGCAAAGGAGTAGTTGTTCTCCTGACAACCCTTCCCAAGAGGAGTTGTTTTTTACTGGATGCATTTGGAACTGGCTTTACTACCTCCTGGGTGACCCTATGCACTGAACAGCTCATTGATTTGATTTCTCGATGGGTGTGGAAGGAACCTGACACCATTGAGCAGATCCCCAAGAGACCAGATAGGATTGTGGCACCACTGAAGGACAGATAGTTCTGGAGTAAGGGAGTACCAGTCAATGCCATGGTTGTAGCGGGAGCCACGAAGAAGGAACTAACAGTAGACAGTTCCTTTGTCCACCCCCCCAACAGTGAGTCTAGGACATTGGACAAATTCAAGAAGAGTGTATACGTTTCAGGGACCTTTGCTGTTTGGTCACTGAATTATTTGGCATACTTCACTAGACTCCAGAGCGTCACCAAATCCCTCTCTGGAAATGTATCTGCTGAACAAGAAAGTACCATTGCCTTGCAGTTGGCTACCCTCCAATCTATTTCAGACTTGACACATCTCACATGTAGCTGAAGCTTCCTCATGGATGGCAGGTTCAGGAATTTCCATGAGGAGACATACTTGGATCCTTTTATGTGATTTTACAGAGTTCCTTAAGTCTTCCTTCGTCAATGCTTCCCTTGATGGAAGTTCTTTATTTGGCCCTAAAGTTAAAGAGACACTTTCCAGGTGTGAGCAGAAAGGTAAAACCCTGTCTGGTGTGGGTGTACATTTTTTGACCCCTCAAAGGACCTTTTCTAGGAACCAACAAGGTGGACAAAAAATGTGGTTCTGAAGGTCCCAGGGTCCCTTTCAAGATCCATGTTGAGATAGTTCCCCAAGGGACGGGGTGGGGATTCTAATGGAAGACACTGTCTACACGGCAGAGGTGGTCCACAGAAACAGGGATCAAGAGATACATTCTCTGACAGATCCTACAAATGCTTCTGAAAGGAGGCCAGACTGTCCATCTCTGGAGGCAGTCAGACATCATTTATCCCTTCACGAGAGATCCAGGCTAGAGATTACAAAAGATTCATGGGTGCAGAGTATTATCTCCAGAGGTTATATAATATCCTTTTCCTTACCACCCCCTTTAATAATAAACAAAATCCCTGATGTTCTACCCAATCAGAGGAAGGCAGCAACTCAAGATTCTTTTTAGTGCCAAAGAAAACATGGGACTGGAAACCAATTTTGGATCTCAGCAATTTGAACAAGTCAGTTCAGTACACTAAGTTCTGGATTGTCACGGTTCAGTCCATTCTACTCTTTCTGCACAAGGATGACTGGATGTGCTCAATAGATCTTCAGGATGTGTACTATCATATCAAAATGAACAGACAATTTAAGAGATATCTACACTCCTGACTGGGAGCCAGTCATTACCAGTTCAGGAGCAGATAGAGTAACTAAAGTATTACTGCTGGGTCAAGTCTGGGATGAATATATAGAAATCTGAAAGACTAAGGATCTTTGTACATTCTGTCTGATTTCTTAGGTGCAGCAGGCTGTCTATCAGGGAAACCACAAGCTGTAAAGAAGCACATCCTGCAGTGCTGACAGCTGGGTGGATGTGAGGAGGTCCTGGGAATTCAATTTGTAACAATTTGCAGTATTTTCTGAGGCAGTGAGAAACCTGTTCTCCCACTGAAACACTGGCACATTCTAGAAATAGTCTAAAACAAAGAATCCTTAATGGGGAAATTCAGATAATATTGCTTTCGTCTGAGCCTGAACAAGAAGTCTAAGGAGAAAAACTTGTATCTGTCCCATAACACTCCTCTCCAGATTCAGTTTCTTGAATCTTTTCAGGAAAAGTGGAATTCCTTTTCTCTTACCAAAAAACAATTTATAAAAAGGGTCAGTAGCCTGTACAAGACAGTACAAGAGCTAGACTTAATAAACTACTCCTGTCCAGTGAAAATGAAGGAGAAAAAAAATACGTTTAGTTTTGTTTCTTTATGACAGGAAAGATAGGACAAACAGGGCTATTAATAGCAGCAACAGATTATACAGGGGTGAGCACAGCATTCTAGCTAAGCAAGGGAACCTTCTTTGCTCCTTTTATCAACATGGATAAAAGTGACTCTCCTTTGCCAAGTGAGGTGGCCCCAGCAGTCACAGAGGATGTGGCTAACCCTGGTTCATTGTAGCTGTATGGGTAACAACAGAGGGATCCAGGGAAAAAGATGAGTGGTCTGAGGAACCATCTTCGACCCCAGCAGACTCATCCAAGGTTGAGGCAAATTGCTAGCCTGCTGTGGTGGCAAAAGCCATTTTGTTAACTTTTTTATTTTGTGGCTGGAGCAATGACTGACCATGGAACTGGTAGTTTGCTCCATGGCCAAGCCAAACATGGTGCTTTTTTCCTAGGGTAACTCAGGAGCACAAATCAATAAAATTTAAAAAGTAGTATAAAGTCACTTTTTTCCTTATAAAAACAAAGTAAAAAGCACCCTGTTGCACTTTAATCCCCAGAAAGTAATTTAAACATATAGTTTCTCCGCAGAAAAAAAGGTTTTAGAATGTTTAAATCAACTTTTAAACTGTCAAACACAAAAGTGCGCTCCCATTTAAAAGTACAGTAAAGTCACATGACAGATAATAAAAACACAGATTCATGGCTTAAAATATACTTTCCTTAACAGGAACGTACATTTAAACATTAAAAATAATATGTAGAAGTTTATTTCCCACAAAAGAGCTTATCTGCCAAGCAGTGGAACAGCATAAGCCAATCACTGATCCTCAAAAGCTTGCAGGGTGGTGTTTTCTTTTGAGACAGGAAAACTCATGAAAAGATTGGCATCCAAACTTGTCTTTTTAGTCAGCTCAGCACAAACTGACTATTGGTTAGGGCATATGGAAGCTATTGGGTACATGGAAGAAGTTTGGAAACTGTCTGGCTGTTATAGCCTACGCTGTGTATAACCCATATAGCTTGGATATTCCAGCACTGATCAGTATGAAGAGCATCGGATGTATTAACAGGTCATGATTATTTATTATTTTCACTGAAAATTTTCATATATGCAGTAGAGAGATATTTTTGTGAAAGGATGTTTAATGAGTTTGAAATGACTGGTCAGGGTTAGCATGTATATCACCAGCTGGGAGAAGTAGTAAAAGTAGCAACAGCAAGATAATTTTAGGGTGGTCTGCAGTTCTTTGAAAAGGATTTACTTTATATGGCAATTTTAAGATAACTGCAAAAGACTTCCTAGCTAAAATCTTGCTAAAGTCTTGCTTAAAACCAGGATAAACTATATCCCTAAATGTGAACAAGTACCTTTTCATTCCTTATACCACCTTACTCTCCCTTTTTCACTTTCTTCCTTACTGCCATCTAATTCTCTTCCCTGACTTTCTCATTAAAAATACCATTAGCCTGTTTTTTCATTCACTTCACATTGCAGTTTCTATTTGTATTAGATTAACTTGCCTTTAATTTCTCTACAAACTGTCTAAAATTTTTCTAAGTATTAAGTGATTGTCATATACCTTGTATCTTCTTGATTCTTAACCAATGATCTGATGTTGCCAATTTTCATTCTGTCCTCAACTGTTGGGTTCGAATCTGACTCAGCTGTTACTTTAGCTCATGGCCACCAAAAAATTCATAAACTCCACCCTTACCCATTATGCACCAACCCCTAACATACCTCAGATCTTGTTTGCCACTTTCTCATTTAGATGTGGTCGCTTTCAGCTCTTGAGCTTCTTAGAGTGAGAGATAAGTTTAAACATTTAATAACTTTTTTATTACTTCAGATTCTAGTATTTTTCATTCTTATAATTTATAACCCTTTTCTACTACCGCCCTGTATTATACATACTTTTATTTGTATTTCTGCTTACCATTGTTGATAAGCCCTTCTCCCTTCCCTTCTTTTCTATTGTTTACATGGTTAGTGTAACTGTTTATTACAATTGTTGGTATAATATCCCTTTTTTCTTGTTAATTCTTTCCTAAATACACACACACACACACACACACACACGCACACACACACGCACGCACACACGCACGCACACACGCACGCACACACACACACACACACCACACATATATGTGTGTGTATGTGTGTGTGTGTGTATATATATATATATATATATATATATATATATATATATATATATATATATATATACACATATACACATATATATATATATGTATGTATATATATATATATGTATATATATATATATATATATATATATATATATATAAATATATATATATATATATATATATATATATATATATATATATATATATATATGTATGTATATATATATATATATATATACACATACATGTATATATATATATATATATAAAAGTCAAACCCACCCCCATAGACAGCACAAGGAACAAGAAACTAAGGGTAATGCTGCTAAACGCCAGAAGTCTTAACCTCAAGATGCACGCACTCGAAGCTCTCCTCAGTATGGAGAACATCGATATCTGTGCAGTGACAGAAACCTGGTTCAAGGCTCCAGAGAGCACCCCAGCACTACCAGGCTATACCTCATATCATGCTTTTCGGCCCCAAAACCCGGACCGAACCACAAAAGGAGGGGGAGTTTCCATATTTATCAAGGATATCCACACCTCCAGGTTAGTGGCATTGCACGAAGTATTGGAGACCATCCATGTGCAACTAACAGTGGGCAAGACTGCTTTTCAGTTTATAGTATCCTACAGACCACCCTCTCAAAGTCAGGAATCCCATTCGGCTTTCCTGAAAACATTGGAGAACATGAAGATCTCTCCGAACACCATTATATTGGGCGACTTCAACTACCCAAACATTTACTGGAAGCACTACTCAAGCCCCAGCACCTTAGCCCAAAGATTCCTGGAAATTATAAACTCAAATGCTATGGAACAACTAGTCACCACTCCCACAAGAGGGGACAACATACTAGACCTGATCATTACCAACATGGGGACTCTATGCTCCACACCAGAAGTATATCCCTCATTGGTAAGATCAGACCATAAATTAATTTCACTGGATGTCCACATCCTGACCCCACCCCCAGCCCAGAAAACCACAGTGGAAAACTTCTCAAAAGCGAACTTCTCACTTCTCAAAACCGAAGTGGAATCCTTCAAGGCCCCAGGGCCAGTGGAAACTACAGCCCAAACTGCAGAATCCTATATAAATGCATTCTACGGACATCTCCAGGAATGCATGGATCATGCTATCCCAAACAAAACCAAGACCCAATCATCCAAAGGCAGGCGTCCAGTCTGGTGGACCCCTGCCATAAATAAACTGTACAACAGAAGGAGGAAGCTACTACATGATAGAGCAAAATCCCTAATAGGGAAGGCATCTCTGATCAGTACTAGCAAAAAATTACGATCCCCATAAAATCCTCCAAGGCCAGCTTCGAGAGAAAAATTGCACAGGACACCAAAGACAATCATAAGGCTTTTTTCAGTTATGTTAGAAACCTGGGATGCAACTCCCAGACTTGTTCTGAGTTGATTCTAAACGACAAAAAATACACTGAACCCACAGACATCGCCAATATCCTGGCAGACAGGTTCAGTGCAAACTTCTCCACCCCCAAAAGAGCAAGTATCTATCCCGGCAGAGGGCTGTCTCCCAAACATCTCAGATGCTCAGGTGAAGGCTGCCCTCTCCAAAGCAAAAAAACCCTGCTTCCATGGGACCAGATGGCGTCCCAGGTTGCATCCTACATGAACTACAAGAGGAACTAATCCCTCAAATAAAACAGCCATACAGTCTCAGCCTCACTACAGGATATGTGCCCACAGAATGGCATACAGCAACAGTGGTCCCACAACACAAAGGTGGAGCCTCTACGGACCCTGGAAACTATCGCCCCATAAGCCTGACTAGCTTAGTCTGCAAGGCTATGGAGAGGATCATCATGGAGCTCATAAACAAAGACATTGGGGACCTACAGACACTAGATCCTACCCAGTTCGGCTTTGTCAAGGGCAGATCCTGCCTTTTGAACCTAGTTGACTTCTTTGAAACAGTCACCAAAGCCATAGATGAAGGGAAGGTAGTCCACACAGCCTATCTGGACCTTGCAAAGGCATTTGACACAATACCCCACTCGGGCATCATAGATAAGCTATCCAGCTTAAATATAAACCCCTATGTCACAAGATGGGTCGCAAACTGGCTCAAAGACAGAACCCACAGAGTGAGAGTTGCTGGAGCCATGTCAGACTCGAAACCGGTCACAAGTGGCATCCCACAGGGTTCTGTCCTGGGACCACTCTTGTTCGGTATATACTTTTCGAGGTACAGGCAAACGTGGGAGGACTATGGCTCACCAAGTTCACAGATGACTGCAAACTGGGCGCCATAATCAACTCTCCAGCTGACACAAACATCCTTCAAAAAGGTCTCACAGAGACAGATAACTGGTGCCAGTGCCATGGTTTAAAGCTAAATGCCAAAAAATGTATAGTCATACCCTTTGGCAAAAACAATGTGCCCACACATTACCACATAGGCGGAAACCCATTAAGTACAGAGAAAGTTATTAGGGACCTGGGGACCCAAGTTGATAGCAATCTCTCCTTTGAAAACCATATTGCCAAAGTGGTTAGAAAGACCTTCTATATAGCCCACCTCATCATGAAGGGTTTCACATCTAGATCAAGAGAGGTAATCGTGCCCCTTTATTCATCCCTCATCAGGCCCATCATAGAATACAATGCCCCTTTTGGGATGTACCTTACCCGACACCTGCAGCAATTAGAAAGACTCCAAAAGTATCTCACCAAGAGGATCAAGAGTTTCAAACAGATGCCATATGCTGCTCAGTTAAAAAAACTCCAGCTCTACTCAGTTGCATACCACCTACTTTGAGGCGATCTATGCCTGACATACAAAGCTATGTCAAATCCAGAATTAATGGACATGCTCCACCTCAGTAAATCTAAATCCCTTAGAGCCACACGCTCGAGGGACTTGAACCTCAGCACAGAAATAAATAGAACTTGCTGGAGGGACAGGTTCATAACCCAGAGGCTCCCTTCGCTCTGGAATAGAATTCCAGTTCATTTGAGGCAGAGCAACTCACTGAATCTCTTCAAGAAGAATCTCGATAAGTGGATGGGGGATCGTAGGTTTGTCCCAGGGATTACTCCCGTGTCACTATTAGACAGAGGCACAGTAAACTAAACCTTAAAAAGGGCACAGTATACTCAAATCAAGGGGTGGCGTAAGCCATACAGAATCGGGCTAGGCTTATAATTGCCCCAGGGCAGATAGCCTAGTATGAACCTATGAACCCATGAACCTATATATATATATATATATATATATATATATATATATATATATATATATATATATATATATGTATATATATATAGCTAGATAAAACTTTGGTTTACTTCTCTATATTATTGTTCTTTTCTTGTAAGAGTGATGTCCGAAAAAGGAGAAAACGGCCTGTCTTGCTATAAAAAATGCCAGAAATGTGGGCACAAGTTGCCCTTGTCTGATGCACATGTTTTGTGTGTATATTGTTTGGGTCCAGACCATCTAAAAGTTGATTGCTTTATCTGCAAAGCCTTTAATCCCAGAGCAGTTACAGATAGAAAGAATAAACTTATTCTGAAAGAACTGCTGCTGTCGTCTTTCTCAGAGGCTATTTCTGGGGCTCATCCCCCAAACCAAACATAAGGAATCTTTAAAGAAATCTTTGGTTCCTTCTGGCTCTTTGACACCAACATTGGATTCTACTTCTGAGTCTCCTAGAAAGAAGCATTATAAGTTGGATCTGAAGACTACTGTGATCCAGCCAGCTTCAGACTCGAAAGAGACTCCTCAAATCCTACTCTACTGGATCCAAAGTCTTTGCCACAAACTAGGTATACTCCTTCTTAAATGGATCTAGTGCCTTTGAGGGTTCCATCCCCATTCCTTGAATTTGCATTCCAAACCTCCATGGGTCACTTCCTCTCACTCTTCCAAAAGTTTGACTGTGGCTGATGTAGATAGAACAGTGAGGACATTTCTTTTAGCACAGATACAGATGGGTGTTCTCCCGACTTTGACCCCCTTGGGTCCGGAAGTCAGTATTTCTACCTCCCTGCCAATAACAGCTCCTTTTCTGATCTGACTGATCATTTCAGAGCCCCTGGACCTGCACCTTCATGGTCTATCTGCATCGGATCCGAGAATGTTTTCATTTTCAGTTCCGAAGCTACCTCTGAGTGCATCTCTGAATTCTTCAGAACCAGATGACTCTTGGAGCTGAAACATCCCTGTCAGATCTGAGGCATTAGCGTTGACTCCGAATCTTTCAGAGCCATCTCTTCCCATCAGAGCTTTGGCACTGGACAGCTTGTCTCTGAAGTCCACCTTCTCAGCTCCATTGGTTTCCCTCTCCCTGGATGTTCTGCATTTGAGGAAGTGAAGAGAGCATTCTCTTCTGCAGCAGCACAGACTGATCATACCCCCCCAAATATTCCGTCTGCATCCTGTGTGTCTTTGAACCATGAGCAACTTCATTCTGTGCCACAGGGACAGCCAGCTCAAAGTATCCAGGATACCCAGCAGGGTTTTACAATCTCTTCTGATACTTCACTAGAACATCCCACTGAGGAAGTACCTAGGAAGAGGAAGTGCAAGAGGAGGCACTTGGAATCCCCTCAGGAGTAAACCACCAAAGATACACTGATTTTGATGAAGGAGAAGGGTCCCTAATATTAACACTTGAAGATGTCTCATTTGGAGACATTCTTGAGATCCTTAATCAGGGGTGTGGTTGGTCCTTCGATAACCTTTCCACAGAGGAATCAGTATTCCTGGAAGCCTTTGGAGCTGGCCCGTCTACCTCCTGGGTTACTCTGTCCACTGATGAGCTCATTGACTTGATTTCTAGTCCGGTGTGGAAAGAGCATGATTCAGCTGAGCCAGTCCCCAAGAGACTAGATCAGATTCTGGCTCCACCAGTAAGTAGAGAATATTGGAGCAAGGGAGTGTTCATAGATGCTATGGTCGTGGCAGCACCCACAAAGAAGAAACCTGCGGAGCAAAGTTCCTCTGTCCATCCTCCTAACAGGGACTCTGTGGTCTTGTACAGATTTGGGAAGCATGTTTATATTTCAGCAACTTTTGCCTTTAGGTTGCTGAACTGTCTGGCACACTTTATGAGACTTCAATGGGATATGATAACAAAACTGTTAAAATCCCTTTTGGGGACTGATACTGCCGAGGATCAGACTTCTGTGACTTCTCAGTTGGCTACCCTACAGGCTATTTCTAATTTGTCCATGAGGCTTATCTCTCACGCAGGTGAAGGTGCCTCAAGGGCAGCAGGTTCAGGCATTTCCATTAGGAGACATGCCTGGATGCACTTGTGTGATTTTGTCCTCGTTCATTAATGCACCCTTTGATAGCAGTTCATTGTTTGGCCCTAAAGTTAAGGACACATGCATCAGGTGTGAAAAGATGGAAAGACTCTCTCTGCAGTGGGAATATGTTTCTCAGCTCTTCAAAGATACTTCTCTAGGAATCAATGATGAGGTTGGAAAATGGGGTTCAAAAAGTCCCAGTGTCCTTTCCAAGATCTGTGTGGGAATAGTTCCCCCAGGGATGGGGCGGGGGCTCAAATGGACAACGATGCCCACATGACAGAGTAGGTCTGCAAAACCAGAGCTCCAGGGATTCTTTTGATTTGTCAACCTCTGGAGGCAGTTGGGGCATTTATCCCTGCACCAGAGAGCCTGGCTAGATTTAACAAAAGATACATGGGTGCAGAGGATTTTTTCCAGAGGTTATATAACTCCCTTTTACCCTACCACCTCAACCTGTATGCAAATTTCCCAATGTTCCATCCAGTCAGAGGAAAACAGCAGCACTAGAAATACAAAAACTGCTAGAAATAAAGAGTCATCCAAGAGGTCCCACCAGACCAGATAGAATCTGGAACTTACTGAAGATTCTTTTTACTGCCAAAGAAAATAGGACTGGAGAAAAATTCTGGATCTCAGTGAATTGAACAAAGCAGTTCGACACACAAAGTTTCAGTTGGTCATGGTTCAGTCCATTCTGCCTTTTCTAGTGAAGGACAACTGGATGTGCTCGATATACCTTCAGGATGTGTACTATCATAGAAAAGTGAATAGACAATCCAGAAAGTATTTACACTTCTGGTTGGGAGCCATTCACTACCAGTTCAGAGCAACACTCTTTGGCCTCACCCCAGCCCCCAGGGTGTTCACCAGATGCATGTCAGTAGTAGCAGCTCACTTGAGACTGCAGGGATTCTGGGTGTTTCCATACTTACATGATTGGTTGATAACTGCCCCGACCAAGCATCTATTAATAAAAGAATAAGAGCAAGAGATCAGGTATTCCAGACTTGCTCCCATCTGGCAATAACCATAAATTACAACAAATCTCAGCTACAACCATGTCAAACAATAGAATTCATAGGAGCAGTTTTCAATACAGTTTCATTGACAGCTTTTCTTCCTCTTTCAAGACTGCAGATTATCAGATTCTAGGTCAGAAAAATAGTTATCAGTACCACAATTTCAACCTATTTTATTCTTCAGGCTTTGGGGTTAACGTCAGCGGCCATAGTTCCATAATTTTAGTCCCCCTAGCAAGATTTTATATAAGATCATGGGATCACAGGAGATTACTAGGCTATCGACCCAGAGGTCATTTTAAGGGTAGCTGTTTCAACCCAATGTAATACCATAGAAATACTAGTTAGTACTCAAGATTGCATTTAGTAATGACTGCCCACGTCCCAGAGGGTTGTGAGCACTATCCCTGGTAAGACTTTATGGTGTCCCATCCACTGATTCAGGTTCCTCTTTAAAAGTGCCATAGAGGTGCTCTGTTTCACAAGAATTGGTAGCCTGTTCCAAAGACATGGCAGTCACTGGGAGATAAATCTGTCCCTCCAGCATGTCCTATTTAACTCGCAAGCCATATTATAAGTCCCTGGAACGAGTAGCTCTAGACCCATTTGATTTATGTATATGTAGTAAGTTCATTAGGTTTGGGTCTTGAGTTGCTCTGTAGGCCAGGCATAAGTCTTCCCTAAGAAGTCTGTATGATACAGAGTACAGTAACAGGGACTTTAGTTGGTCTGTGTAAGGCACCTATGAGGTCTCTCTAATTGCTGCAGATGCTTAGTATGGTACATATCGAATGGGGAGTTATACTCAATTATGGGTCAGATAAATGCAGAGTATAAGGGAGTTTTAACTTCTTTTGCTCTCAAGGTGATGTCTTTACCAATCAAGTGAGCTATGTGGAAAGCTTTCCTTGCAACAGTAGACACGTGGTGGTCAAGGTTAAGTTTGCTGTCAACCTGTGATCCCAGGTCCCTTACCACTTCATGGGTACTTAGGGTATTGCTATTGATTTGATAGTGTGAAAGGACATTGTTTGTGCTGACTAATACACCAGTCGTTGGTCTGTGTGAGACCCTCCTGGAGTATGCTGACATCATTTGGGGATTCAATGATTGCACCTAGTTTTGATCTGAAATTCTGAGAAGTATATACCAAACATAGGGGGCCCAGCACTGACCCCTGTGGCACCCTGCTGGTAACAGGTCTGCTGGTTGATGTGGTGTCACCCACTTTGATAGTGTGTGTCCTGTTAGTGAGCCAGTTGGCAAATCATCTTACAATGAAGGGGTTTACATTCAGTTTGCTAAGTTTATTAGTAATGCCTGAATGTGGGATTGTGTCGAAAGCCTTTGTCAAGTCGAGATATGCTGTGTGCACAGATTTGCCCTCATCAATGGCCCTGATCTCACTTTCAAAGAAATCCACCAGATTTAATAGGCAGGATCTGCCCTTCACAAAACCGAATTGGGTAGGATCCGTGGTTTGGAGGTCACCTATATCTTTATTTATCAGTTCTATAATAATATGTTCCATGGCTTTACAGATGAGGCTGGTCAGGCTTATGGGTCTGTAATTCCCCGGGTCTCTTGCTAGGCCACTTTTGTGGAGGGGAATTACTGTAGTTGTTCTCCATTCTCAGGAACAAAGCCTGTGGTTAGGCTGAGATTGAAAAGGGTATTTAGTGGTGATGCTAGTTCATGTTATAGCCTGTTTAGAAGACAGCCTGGGATGTCATCTGGTCCCATAGAGGTAGTGTTCTTTGCCTTGGACAGGGCTTTGAGGACCTGCTCTTCAGATATGGAAGGTGGGGGGAGGAATTTGGGGGAGAGTTTCTTGTAAGTTAGGAGGGGATAAGGGAGTGAAATTTTCACCAAATCTATCCGCTAGCAGGTTCTCTATTTCTGTGGGGTCAGTGTTTGTGATACCACTGACCACCAGTTCTGCACATGCTTGTGTCCTACCCGTTAGGTTACATACATAGGTGTAAAAGGCCTTATGGTTATCCTTGGCAATACTTGCCAGGTTTCTCTAAAAGAAGCTCTTGGAAGATTTGGCAAATTGCCTTATTTGCCTGTTAAGGCTGAGGAGGGTGCTTTTCTATTGCTGGGTCCTTGTCTTTGTTTTCTTGGACACTTGAAACTTTTTGCATTTATTGTAGAGTTTATTGATGCTGGAAGTCCACCATGACTGCTGGATTTTATTGGAGCTAGGGCTTTGATTCTATCTGGTACAGCCGAGTTTATACACTTATGCAAATGATTGTACAGGGTATTAGTGTAAGCTTTGGTGTAGTTACCACATTCATCCTGGGGTGGCGCTTGGAATGCATTTATACCTTTACCTAGGAGGGTATAGTTTGCCTTGGTGAAGTTTTTTACTCTTATTTCTCCCTTTGTGAGTTCTGGTGTTAGTGTCAGTTCGAAGGTAACTGATCTGTGGTCAGTTTTAACTAATGAAGGTCCAACAGTTGCAGCAGTGCATGTGTTTGACGTGTTGGTGAGGAACAGATCTAGAATGTTTTTCCTCTTGTCGGGGTATGGACAATTTTCTCCAGGGCATTTAAATTTCCAAAGTCAAGAAACTTTTGTGTTAGTGAGTTTGGCTAGAGTAGGTTTCCCAGTTGATGGTGGGATAATTGAAATCCCCCATAACCAGTGTGTTCGGTAAAATTTGTACTGAGAATTCATCAATGGACATTGGCAACTCAATGGTCAGTTCTTTATCAATGCATATCAGCCCATGTAAGAATCACTCAGGCATGCAAGAGGTACCTTTGGTGTTGGATTCATTCAGATCAACTCCTACAAAGGTGCCCTTTCGTTTTCCCTCAGTCCAAGGCTGTAGTGACCGCGGACGCTTCCCAGATTGGGTGGGGGGGGGCACTTCCTGGGGAAGACAGTCTAATACACTTGGTCACCTGAACGTGCTAATATGCATATCAATGTCCTGGAAATGAGAGTGGTACTCTTTGCAGGCCTTTCAAGACTCTCTCCCTTTTGGGACAAGTGTGATACAGACAGACAACATGCCAGTAGTCTGGTACATAAACAAACAAGGGGGATCCAGGTCTTATCCCTTGTGTTGAGAAGCCCTCAGAGTGTGGCAGTGGATGATCTCTTCCAACCACTTTCTGAAAGCAATGCACATTCTTGGGAAATCCAGTGTGATAGCAGACAAATTGAGTGATCCATTATATTACCTTGAGAGTGGTGTCTCAGCATGGAAGTGACAGAAGTGATTTTCTGTTAATGGGGCCAGCCTTGCTGTGATCTTTTTGCATCTCCCCTAAACAACAAATGCAGCAGCTTCTTTGCCATGATCCCCCCACTAGGGGAATCACTAGGGATGCTCTGTTCCACGATTGGCCCCTCAGTCTTCTCTATGCCTATTCCCTCACTCCCCTAATTCCCAAATTTTGGCAGAAAGCTGCCTGGTTGAAGAGCAAAGTTATCCTCATTGCACCTGACTAGCCTTGGCATATTTGGTTCCCCTTCCTTTGGCCTCATCTACTTTGCCGACCTTGGATTCCGGATCCAATTCCAGATTTCCTGACTCACCCAACAGGCATGACCGATCCAGATATCTCAGATCTCAAGCTAACAGCATGGTTTCTTCAATTTCTTTAATAGCCAGACAACTGATGCTGTCTTCCCTTGTCCAGCTTATAGGTTCATAGGTTCATAGGTTGGTACTGGGCTATCTGCCCGAAGGCATATATTAGCCCAGCCATGTTGTGCAGTATTCACCGCCCCTTTAGTAGTTCCCTAGACCCTTGTACTAGCAGCTAGTACCCTAGGCCCCTATCTAGTAGTGCTGTTGGTGTGATCCCTGGTGTGAACTTTCTGTTACCCATCCACTCATCAAGGTTCCTCTTGAAGAGTGACAGTGAGGGGCTCTGTCTTATGTAGATCGGGACCCTGTTCCATAGTAAGGGAAGTCTCTGCGAAGGGAATCTATCCCTCCAGCATGTTTTATTCATTGTTGTGTTGAGGTTCCCTAGAGCGTGTAGCTCGAGTAGATTTAGTTCTGCTAAGATGGAGCATGTTCAACAATTCTGGGTTGGACATGGCTCTGTACGTTAGACAGAGATCGCCTCTGAGAAAGCGGTATGCAACAGAGAACAGTCTTAGCTTTTTCAATCGTGCTGCATAGGGCAACTGTTTGAGGCCAGTAATCCTCTTGGTTAGGTACCTCTGTGGTCTCTCCAGCTGCTGGAGATGTCTAGCCAGGTACATTCCAATTGGTGCATTATACTCAATAATGTGTCTGATGAGGGAAGAGTAGAGGGGCACCATTACATCCTTAGATCTTGATGCGAACCCTTTCGTGATCAGATGGGTCACATAGAAGGATTTTGTAACCACTTTGGCAACATGGTTATCAAAGGAAAGCTGACTGTCTACTTGGGTCCCTAGATCCCTTATTTCTTCTTCAGATTTAAAGGGATTACCTCCTATGTTGTAGTTTGCGGGTACTCTGTTTTTACCAAAGGGGATTACTACGCATTTTTTTGCATTTAGCTTGAGACCATGGCTTTGACACCATGCATCAGTCTCATTTAGGCCCTTCTGGAGGATCTCCATGTTGGCCGGAGACTCTATTATATCACCCAGTTTGCAGTCGTCCGCAAACTTAGTCAGCCACAGCCCTTCCGTGTTTGCCTGTACTTCTGAGAAGTATATGCCAAACAAGAGGGGCCCCAGGACAGAGCCCTGAGGCACACCACTCATTACTGGTCTGGATTCAGACATAGATCCCACTACTCTTACTTTATGGGATCTGTCTGAGAGCCAGTTTGAGATCCATCTTGTGACATAAGGGTTTATGCCCAGGCTGGTGAGCTTATCAATAATACCTGAATGGGGAATGGTGTCAAATGCTTTAGCAAGGTCAAGGTAAGCCGTGTGTACCTCCTTTCCCTTATCTATAGCCTGAGTAACTGTCTCAGAGAAATCCACCAGGTTCAGGAGGCATGATCTGCCCTTGACGAAGCCGAACTGTGTGGGGTCCAGCGACTGGAGGTTCCCAATCTCTCCATTTATGAGTTCCATAATGATTCACTCCCCAGCCTTACAGATCAGACTGGTCTGGCTTATTGGTCGGTAGTTCCCAGGGTCAGTTGTGGCCCCACCCTTGTGTAGCGGGACCACCGTTGCAGTGTGCCATTCTATGGGCACATATCCTGTGGAGAGACTGAGACTGAACAGGGTATTAAGATGCGGGGTTAATTCCTTTTGGAGCTCGCGTATGACACAGCCTGGGACACCGTCTGGTCCCATGGAGGGAGTGTTTTTAGCTTTAGATAGAGTCTTGTTAACCAACGTATCAGTAATAATTGGATTTACACAATCCCCTGGAATGGTAATATGCCCTGTAGGTGGTGGTGGTGGTGGTGGGGGGGTATTTGCACTGAACCTGTCAGCCAAGATGTTGGCAATATCAGAAGGGTCAGTGTATTTTGTTCCATTTTATACTAGCTCAGAACAGACCTGAGTGTTGCCATTTAGGTTTTTGATGTAGCCATAGAAGGCCTTATGGTTATCCTTGGCATCCTTGGCAACTGTCTTTTCAAGAAATACTTTTATTTTCTTGTAAGGCTTCAACAGGAAAACTTTACAGAAGTAAGTGGAAAAGGTTTGATTTTTGAGCACAACAGAAACATATCGACCTCTTCTCAGCACCTGTACAAAATATCCCTGAATTTTTGGCAGTCATTTTAATGAATGAGCTAGCTCCTCACTGGTTAGAGTTCAGTTAGCAGCAATCTCTAACTTTCATATTGGATTTGAGAATTCTTCCTTGGCTTCAGCTAAGCTTTGTAAGGCCTTTTTGAGAGGAACTCTCCTGCTGAGACCTCACTATAAAGACTCTATTCCACCATGGGATTTCAATCTGGTACTGCAGACCTTAATTCATTCCTCCTTTGAACCAGCAACAAAATGTGATCTTAAATTCCTGATGTGGAAATCTATCCACTAACTATTTTCTAGTGGCCATTACCTCTGCTAGAAAAATGTTGGAACTTCAAGCACTGTCTTCTAAACCTCCCTACTTGATTTTTCATAGGGATAGAGTCACATTATGTACCAACCCATCTGTCCCTCCTAAGGTGGTGTCAGAATCAAATATCAACCAGTCCATTCATCTGCCGGTGTTCTTTTCTAAATTTGCAAACAAAGGTGAATATATGTTGCATTTATTGGATGTCCACACGGTTTTACTTATATAGAACAAAAGAAACTAGAAATACAGACCAATAAGTTTGTATTCTTTGCAGATTTAAAATTGGGCATATCAGTTGCAAAGATAACTTTAGCCAGACAGCTGACAGATTGCATATCATTTGTCTACTACAAGTTGGGTCTACCCTTACAAAAACCTTTAAGAGACCGTTCATCTAGGTCTGTGGGTACTTCTTCAGTATTTCTATCTAGAGCTTCCATGGATGACATATGTATATCAGCAACTTGGACCAATCCTCATACCTTTATAACTCATTACAAACTAGATCTGGTCTTGAGGGGAAGAACTTTGCTCAGCTGTGCTCAGGAATATCCTTCCTTAGAGTCCACCCAGGAATTTGGGTAGCTGGAGACTCTGTCCCAGCAGTTGAGGATAGAATGAAAACTGACAACATCAAATAAAGAAGTTATGTGCTCACCATAATTTTCCATCTGTGTTGTCCATTTTCATTCTTCCTCATCTCCCCACCCACCAACCTTCAACCTTTTTTCACAGTAGATTTCTGGAAGAACGCGAGTTTATAAGGACTCCACTCTCCTTCATGTTAAGCTCCAGATATGGCTTCTTTTCTTAGAAATTTTATAGAAGTACTTCCTACTGTATGTCAAACAGCAAACAAGATTTGAGGTATGTTAGGGGTTGGTGCATTATGGGTGAGGGAGGAGCTTGAGAGTTTTTTGGTGGCCATGAGCTAAAGTAATGGCCAAGTCGGATCTGAGGATCAGATCCAAACCCAACAGTTGAGGAAGAATGAAAATGGACAACACAGATGGGACGTTATGGTGAGTACATAACTTTTTTATATTATGTCTAATTTGTTATACTTATTTAAACTGCAGATGTTTTTGTTTATTTTTGAAGATTGTATAGTTATTTTTTCTTAAAAATTTTGTACTAATTTGGAGCTTTTCCCCCTGGGCCTCCACTGAATTGTGCTTTTACCCCATTGGACTTTTGTAATTAAATGTCAATAAATAAGGAAATAAATAAGGAGAAGCAAGTTAGGGAATCAGACCATTAGAAAAACACGGATTCTGTAATTTAGATATGCTAGTTGAGTTATAAATTATAAAAAATGCTGTTTATTTGTTGTATTAGTTGACAGGCTAAGGAAGATTTTATTACAGATAAAGGTGATGTGTGTATGTAGAAGTAAAATGTATAAAAACACTTCGTAGTTGTTTTGAGATTTGGACAAATGCTGCTTGCAGCTGTATATATCTATCTGTATATAAATTGCTCTAAATTAACTGCTTTTGCATGGTCTTCATGCTCATTTGCTATGAGCTGCTATGCCTTGAGCTATAAGGTCCTGATTTTGACCTAATCTACTGGATTTGGCTGTACTGCCAGATCCTGCAAGATCATGCATAAGTGTGGTTTAGTATTTTACTGAGTATATTGTGTTGACCAAACACTTTTCAGGCTTTTAAGTAATCTTGCCAAGAAGTTGTTTGCTGGTTTTACTGTAGTTAGAGGCGAGGGAACCATGTAATTTCTAGGCCTCTAGTTAGTCTAAAAACCTTAAGTGTTCTGTTTGCTATTGCCCAGTGTACACTTTTGGGCTTTTTCAGCTATTTTCATTGTTGCTATAAATTACTCGCTTTTGTGTGATGCTGCACTATGTGCATCGGGATGGCATCATATACTTCAAAGATGCAGGAGACGTAACCTACCTCTTTGCTCTTACCTCCATCTGCTCTCAGACATTGTTTAGTCTTATGTTACCAGTGGAACCTACAAGACACTTCCAAAAATAAAAATAAAAAAATAAATAAAAAGCATGTTTCCACTCCTTCAACCCCATCAGCAAAAGAGGCTGAAAAGGCATTGTATACTTGTGCAAAGGAATTTTAAGCTGTTTCAGTCATTGCAGTCTGCCTCTCCTGCTTATTTTCATTTAAAAAGTAAAATGTTTACTTCACATTTGGACAGTAATACCCAGTAAGATATTGAAGAGATGGAAGAGATTATACGGGGCTTTTCTTCTCAGGTTATCTTCTTCTAACTCTTCAAGAGTCAGAGTCTGAGGAAAATATTTTATCAGGTTTTCATGTGGAAGAAATATCCTTTTCAGACACTACAGGTAGGATGAAGGACTTATTCTTTCAATGGGAAGACAAGGAAATGACTAAGACTCCAAAAAATATAATGATCTACTGCCAAACCTTATTTGAAATGACGAGGATTGTCCCAGCCACTGCACTTTGGTGTAACAACATAGACACCTTTAAAAGGCTGACAAAAAATACCCACTTTGTTTTCTCCATGCATTTACAATATTTATCCATTTTTATTTGAGACATTTTCACTACAGCAAGGATTTCCATAATTGATTTATAGAGCTTATTTTCACAACAGATGCAACACAGCCAATAACCAGCAACTGAACCAGATGATTAATTGCAACTCTGCAAATGGCAGAAGCAACAGAAGCTTGCAACAGCTTTATTATACTTTGCTCACTCAATAAGTGCTTGGTGATCTAGGCGTTGGCAGTTGTCTCATATACAAATATTCTGCTGCAACAGTGAAACTATTGATGAACATAGTGCAGTTGTGTAGGTAAACTTAGCATAACAGTAGATAATTGAATAGATTACTGTTGCAGTACTGCAACCCTCCCTCCAGTCCTCTAATTTTGTTTCTGTTATTTCTCCTCCAGGAAATACTTTTTTTACAGGATGGGGTTTCCACTATCTCTGTCCCATTTTTCACATTGCACATAATTATACAAAATTGCAACATTGATTGCTTCTCTGTTTCAGCCCCATTTTTTTCTGAGAGGCAGGAAAGCTCTAAACTTTGGCACCTGTACATCTGGCATGCCCTTGTACTTCCTCAGACATATGATGCACATGGAAAGCACCAAAATCTTTTGTATACTGGGCAGAAGCCTGATACTTGTCAACGACCTAGGTAAACATCTACTGTTTGTTTATTTAGGCAACTGTACTTTCAGGACTCTTCCATCTAGTCTTATTTCATTACCCAGCATATTAACCCAATAAATGTCTGAAATGGCAACCAGTCAAAGGCTGCAAGGAACAAAACCTTTGCTTGGGTTACCGGTTCCTACCTACTTCTTCTCTTGAAAACCTGGCTTTGACACAGGAGCCTGTACTGAAACTGTTGTACCGTCTGGAAATGATGGTCAGTCATGTAAAATCCCAGTTAAATCTGTCCTGGCTGCTCACTTTTATTAGCTGCAGCCTGGACACCTTAAAGTGTAAGGCACATCTTCTTTTAGACAGTATTCAGCCTCTCCTAAACAAAGTCTTTACAGTTCTGGAATCCCTGAGAATTTCTTCCTGTATTTGTTTAAAGACAGTGGGTCTCATGCTGCTATTCCATGGTGCTGTAGGCAAAGTACCACATCAACAGTATTACAGTGGACTTTAATAGTCCAGTGTTTTTTTTCAGCTGTCAGAGGTTTTGATTTACACATCTGGTACGAATTTCAGGAGCTCACTAAAAGCACCTGCATTGATGGATACATCTTTCAAACTTTATGGAGGGCAGTAATTTCCAGATTTCCATTTGATTAGTGGTAGTCACCATGGATACATGTGCCCTAGTATAGGAGAGCATTGTGACAAGCAAACTGTCTTATGTCTGAACTCCTCCATGAAGCATTCCTAGCTATTAACACTGGATACGAGGCAGTCCTTCTAACCATTCCAGTCTTTCAGGACTGACTGCTTCAGTGTGTGAAAGCTATTCACTTCAAAACTATGGCAGTGGTGTGATACATCAACAAGCAGGGCATTCATTTTGAGTTGAGAAGATATGAAAGTTTGGCAGTGAGTTAGATCAATCGCTTTCTAACAGACAATTATATCCCAAGGGAAGCCAGTTCTCTTTCAGATAGGCTCAGATGTTATCTGATAATGCATCATATGTGGCACTTCAACTTTTCAGTGTCATGGAAGCTTTGTTGTTCATAGGGTAAGTCTTGCTGTGACCTTTTTTCACCAGATAGTGCCAAATGCAGCAGCTTCTTCTCCTGAATTCTGCCACTTACTGGGACATCCTGGGGATGTTGTGGTCCAGTAATGTTCCCCGTGGACTCTTTATGCTTTGTTTCCATTTAATGTAATGCTGATATTCATAAACAAAGCTGAACTCAGAGAGCATTCTAATTGCTCTGTTTTGTCCTTGACAAGTATAAAGTACCCTGCTACTGTCACTTGTTGGAGCAGCAGCTCTCATTATATGCTATCAAGACACTCCTCTCTCAATGATTAAGCAGACTGTACCCAAATATTCTTTCCCTTCAGTTGACCACGTAGTTTCTCTACTTCCAGTAGTAGATATCAGCATTTCATTCCCCTCTAGTGTAGTACAAGCTTCCACTTCCTCCTGTCAAAAAAATCAAACATACACAAGACATATGGTTGGAAGCACTTTTCCATCTGGGCCATCTCAAAAGGTTTGAACGTCTTTTTGATCTAATTCCATTGTAGTGTAAAGTATTTAACAAAATATTTGATTCTGGACTTAGTCGTTCTTCTATTAGTCCACACAACTGCCTCATCTTATTTCCAGCCATGACTTCAAGGGAATGCAAAGCATTTTTAAGGAAACATTCCTGTTGAGACCACTATTAATAGAACCTGTTCAAATCTTTACTTTCTACTAGAAAAGTTGACTGCCTCCATTTGAGTCTACACATTCACCAAAATTAAAATTCCTTTCTTGGAGGACTACGTTTCTGATGGCTATGAGTTCAACCACGATGATTTCTGAACTCCATATGCTATCAGGGACCTTGCTTATTTGGTCCTTTACAAAGAGAGAATCCTCCTTTATGCCTAAACTTGCTATGTAATCAATTATTACACAACTCCTTCCCCTTCCATTTTTCTTTTATTAGTACTGTACCTTCTTTACTGCATGGAAATGCTTAATCATGTGATATTTTATTTCCAAAAGACTGCAGTTATCAAAGAACCTTCACAACTCTTTATCTCTTCTTGTAATAAAAAGTTTGGTTGCAAGGTATCAAGAAGTACCATAATAAAATGGCTCACAGTTTACTTTCATTTTTGTTGTAAGTGCAGGAAGTCTGTCTCTTCTAATCCAAAGTTCCATTTCTACAGGAAGAATTGCTACCTTATTTTATTTATCTGATTTTTTTACATTTGTTAACTGAGATAGTTTTACTGAGACAGTGCTCATTTTCAGAGAAGACCAGGGAAGAAAAACTCCAGAATCAAACAATACTTACATACAAAAAGTTATACAATGTATATTTGAAAAATATGAGGAAAGCACAATTTGAAAGAAGTGCACATTATCTTAATAAAAATAGAGAGCTGAGAGCTGTATTAAATAAGAATAAAGAATGTTCAACATATTGATCATTGCTGCAGTACCCTTAACTATATGGGTTATATCCTGACAGGGATTTAACAGCCAGCCAGCTTACAAAGCTTCATGGTACCTTCCACATGCCCAGACCGTCAGGCAGCTTGAACTGAGCTGATTAAAAGACAAAATGTTCATCATATAATCACTGCTGCAGTAGTCTTAGCTATGTGGAGATTATATCCTGCCAAGGATATAACAATCAGCCAGCTTCCTAATCTTCAGGGAGCCTTCCATGCCCCCAAACTGTCAAGCAGCATGAGCTGAGCTGAATGAAAGACAATTTTGGAAGCCAAGACATTCAGAGCTTTTCTGACGATAGATAAGTCATACGGTGGAGACAACAGATATCCTTGAATCCAGGTTTCCCTGTTCCCAAAGCAGTCAATCATGGCAGATGCCTCAGACGTTGCTTGGAGAGCAGTTTCAGGAAGGATAAAAGTGAAGGGTGTGTGGGGCATCAAAGACAAATGCAAACACATACATTTCAAAGAGATGCTTGCCCTGATCAAGACACTCAACTCTCTAAATCATCTTTGGTCCCTGGGACCTCTTCAATTTGTTACAGACAGTACCAAAGTCATGTGGTACATCAAGAAGCAGGGAGGAACCAGGTCATAGCTCCTTTGCTGACTAGCCATGATAGCATGGGATATAGCTTTACAGGCATCCTTCATTCTGTCAGAACAAAATTGTGTGGCAGAGAATCTGAGCAGGACAAGGTCAGACCCTCAGGAATGGAAACTAGACTTTGGGGTCTTCCAAGATTTGATCCATCTGTGGGAGTTCATAGGTTCATAGGTAGGTCTAGGCTATTGTCCCTAGGGCCTATGCAAGCCTAGCCATAACGATTCCCTGGCTATTGCTTTTCCTGACCCCTGTCTAGCAGGGCTACTGATGTAATCCCTGGGGTGAATTTCCTATCTCCCATCCAATTGTCAAGGTTCCTCTTGAAGTGGGCCATTGAGGTGCTCTGCCTGACATGTATGGGCAGCCTATTTCAGAGTATGGGGAGTCTCTGGGTCAGGAACCAATCCGTCCAGCATGTTTTATTCATGGTGATGACTAGGTTAAGATCCCTGGAGCGTGTGGCTCGGTGGGATTGGGATTTCTTTAAGTGTAGCATGTCCAACAACTCTGGGTTTGACATGGCCTTGTATGTTAAGCAGAGATCGCCTCTGAGTAGGCGATATGTGACAGAGTATAGCTGGAGTTTCTTTAGACAGTCAGCATAAGGCATCTGCTTTAGGCCTGTGATTCTTTTTGTGAGGTATTTCTGCGGCCTTTCTAGTTGTTGCAGATGTCTTGTGAGGTACATACCAAATGGGGCATTGTATTCTATAATGGGTCTAATGAGGGATGAGTACAGTGGGGCAGTGACCTCCTTTTTTCTGGATGAAAAGCCCTTAGTGATGAGGTGTGCCACATAGAAGGATTTTTCTAACTGTTGTGGCTATATGTTTATCAAAAGTGAGACCACTGTCCACCTGTGTCCCTAGGTCTCTTATCACACTTTCAGTGTTTAGTGTACTGCCACCTATGTGGTAGTTCACAGGTACGTGGCTTTTCCCAAAGGGGACAACTATACATTTTTTTGGCATTTAGCTTGAGCCCATGGCTGTGGCACCAGGCATCTGTTTCGATAAGGCCTTTTTGTAGTATATCCATATAATTTGGAGATTCAGTAATGGCTCCCAGCTTGAAGTCGTCTGCGAACTTTGTAAGCCAGAGTCCTTTAGTGCTGGCCTGTACTTCAGAGAAATAGATGCCAAACAAGAGTGGTCCCAGGACAGAACCCTGCGGTACACCACTTGTCACTTGTCTGGAGATGGATTTGGAGTCGGCTACTTTTACAGTGTGAGTCAGTAAGCCAGTGTGTAACCCATCGAGCGACATAGGGATTAATGTTCCTAAAGTATACCGCTTTGCCTCTTCCCTGAATAATCAACAGGCAAGATTCTGTTTGAGAACTCCATGCATGAAGGCCTGGAAGACAGATGCCTTTTCTTTTCCTTGGATAGGAGTGTTTCTGTATGTTTTTCACCCTTTCCACTAATATCCAGGGCACTTCTAAAGAAGATTCAGAAGGAATCCCCCAAGACCATTGTGCTGACTCCCTTCTGGCCCAGGCAGCTGTGGTTCTTCCTTCATCTGGGGACAACTGCCACAAGCTTCTTCACAGACTGGATCTACTCAAACAAGAATAGGGGTATTTGCTACACCTTAACACCAGTCTACTTCAGTTGACTACTTGGATAAAAAGATCTTAATTCCTTTTAGGTACCTATTTACTCAGGATGTGCAGCAGATACTAGTGGAGATAACAAAATCTGCTACTAGAAAATCTTATTTTCTGTAAATGGAAAATGTTTTCTAGTTAGTTCCAGCAACATAACTAGCATCCATTCATAGCTAGTGTTTCTCTGGTTTTACAATATTTGTGTGAGTTACCATCTTATGGCCTTTCCAACTCCTCTATCAAGATTAATTTACCAGACATTTCAGCATGTCTGCCTATGGATCCTCCTCTTTCAATGCATTCTCATGTGAAATAATTTTTAAAAGGGGTTTTCCATAACAGGCCTCCATTAAAACTGGTGGCCCCTCCTTGGAATTTTAATTTTGTGTTAGAGAAGCTACCTCTTGCTCCATTTCAAAAAACTAACCTGGCTGACATGAGGTTCTTAACATGGAAAACCAGTTTCACCGATTGCTCTGACCGCTGACCTCTGCAAGAGGGATATCTGAGTTGCAGGCTCTTATGGTGAGTCAACCCTACCTGTTTTTCCACAGGAACATTTTTTTTCAGAACTAATCCTTCTTTTATGCCTAAAGTGGTATCCAAGTTTACTTTAAACCAAACTGTTCATTTGTTTATTTATTTAACATTTGTTAACTGGGAAAGTCTGACTAGGACAGAGCCTATTTTCAGTGGAGGCCCAGGGTGAAACACTCCAGATGCATGTCTTTGGAATGTGGGAGGAAACCAGAATACCTGGAGGAAACCCATGCGAATGCAGGGAGGACATGCAAACTCCACACAGAAAACACCCCAGTCGAGAATTTAATCTGAGAACTTCTTGCTGTGAAGCAACAGTGTTAACTGCTGCACCACTGCTCTGCCTATTAGCCTTCCTGAACCCATAAATGAGGGAGAAAGGATACTCTATAGCTTGGATGTCCAAAAAAAATTTGGGTACTTTCTTGACAGAGCTAAATCTTTCAGATCAATTGTTATTTTCTTGTTAAGGTAAGAAGAAGGGGCAACCTGTGTCAAAGCAGACTATTTCCAAATGGTTATCTAAGGCTATTAAGTTTTGATATGATGTTAATCTTAACATAGCCCTTGACAGTGGGTCCAGTTCTGAACCCTTGGAACCGACTCGGCTGTTATTCCATCTTGCCCATACCAAAAGCTGTCGAGCTCAGCTCTACCCATAATGCTCCTTACCAAATTACCTCAGATCTCATTTGCTGCTTCAAAGTGCCAGACGCATCTCCTGTAAGCTCTCCAGTGAAGCAGTTTTTTCTTTTGTAAGTGAATATCTTCCCATTATAGTTCAAACTTTCTATTACTTTATTTTACCTTTCATCTACCCGCTCCTTCCTAATTTTAGTGTGTGTGCGGCTGTCTGTTTCTTCCTTTTAGTAATCTTCTATACCATTGTTGGTATATTTTCCCTTTACTTTTTTGTATTTCTTTGTACCATTGTTGGTACTTGTACTGTTCTATTTATTTTTTCTGCTTTAAAAAAACAAAACAAAAACAATGTTTACTGTTAGAATACTCTTTTCCTTTTCTGATATTTCCTTGTGTGCATGTCTCTCTCTCTCTCTTTCTCTTGAGTATAGCAGACAAGCTGACTAAAGGCACCACCGGATTTAAAAGATGTCCTAAATGTGATAGAAATATGCCCAGTTCGGATGGGCATACTCTTTGTATTTATTGTCTTGGAGTTGCTCACCTTCAAGAGGACTGTGCCATATGCCATGGGTTTATCCATCGGACATTAATGGAGTACAAAAATAAGCTTATTATGAAAGGCCTGGTAAAATCTGAGTTTACGAAGCTCTATCAATGTCCAGACCAGAGATCTCACCGTCTACTTCTTCTTCTTCCTCCAATAAGTGGGAGAAGCCTAAAAGAGGTCCCACTCTGTTTTGACTGTTCCATCGGAACTGGTTCCGAAAGTACCTAACTCTTCTTCGGTGTCAACAGCATCTTTGGCACTGACAACTCAAGCATCAAAGCCTTTGGTACCATCGGTGCCAGCTTCTGCACCGAGTTCATTGGCGCCAACCATAACATTGGTTCCTACCGAAACTCAGAAACCAAAAAACTCAGCTATCCCTTGTTACCTTGGGCCAAGTACTCACCTTCAGTGGACCCCTTCTTGGATCGTCCTGTAAGTCCTTTCTTGGAGAGGTATTCTCCCAGGTTTCCATCCATTTTCTCAGCCCCATCCACCAGGAGCCTTACTGAGTCAGATATTATGAGGATGGTGGAACAGCTCCTAGCGGTGAGGGGATTGTCTTCAGCTCTGGTTCCTGGCACTGGTGCCACTGGAACCGAGTCCACATCTATTCCAATTTGTCTTTTTCCACCTCCAACTCCCACTGAGGCTTTGGAGTATATGGTGTTGACAGTTCTGATACCGACTGCCTCTGTGCCGGTTAAAGCTATTTCTCCGGCACTGATCACTTCCCTGAGCACTTTTGGTGTTTCAGACTCAGAGACCTCTTGGGGCCATAGCTTTGTTGTGGATTCTGGATGGGTTTGTTTCATCTTTGGTCTTTTCAGAGCCGTCCATGCCCCTCAGTGCCCTGGCTTTTGAGGAAGTTCCTTCGATGCAGGGTGGGACCGTGGTTCTGAAGCAGTCTTTTTCGGTTCTGGGCTTCCACCCTCTGCAGGGGGGCCTGCCTTTCAGGCCATGGCGAAGGCTTTGTCTGTGGCAGGCAATCAGTTGATGTTATGTTGTCCATATCTCGCCTTCGTTCTTGCTGTTTGGGTTCGGAGCCGATCCTTGGCTCCAATTCAGCCATATACTATAACTCGAGAGCTTTTACTGGCTCAAGGCTGGCCCCTCTCCCAGCATGCGTAGTGGTAGTTACCCAGATCTCATTTGCCACTTGCAGTGTTGAGATTGTGGATACTGGCCCAGGCTAAGTGTTTTTTCTAATTGTTTTTTTTTTTCTAATTTATCTTTCTAACTTGTTATTAATACCTGTCCTTCGTTCTTCTACCGTCTCTATCCCGTCCGAGTGACTCACATTTCTTAGAGACTAACCATTTTTCTCTCTGGCCTTTTTCCTTCTTCAGACCCATTTAACATAGAGGGTTATTCACCTTTTTCTTGCCTTCTTTAACTTATAAGGAGTTGCCGTTTAAGTTGGAGGCTCTCCTTAGGTGGGGAGTTCACAGTTTAACTTAAAGACCATCCCCCCCTTCTCTTCTTTTTTTCCTGTCTGTTTAAAAAAAAAAAGACTTTTTTTAACTGTTATTGGATAGTTAATCTTGTAGTAGTGTTTTTTGTTTTCTCTTCTATAACCTTTACACAGTGCTGCTCAACATTATGTCGAAAGATACTACAGAGGAATCGAAACCTTCGAGTTTCAAAAAGTGCGATTCGTGCTGTCAAAAGATGTCCCTTACGGATGGGCACACGAGTTGCGCATATTGTTTAGGACCTGTTCACCTGCAAGATTAGTGTTCTATCCACCATGCTTTTAGTTCACAAGTCCTGGAGGAGAGAAAAAACAAATTAATCTTAAAAGGTTTACTGAAGGGCCCCTTTGATGCTGCTATGGAGGGGACTCAGCCAGCAAAAAAATGGAAAACCCCAAGCCTTTATCCTCTTCGGCTTTGAGTTCAGACCTAGCTAAAGACAAGGGCAAACTACAAGCTAAGTCGGACCCGACAAGACACTATCACCTACGGCTCCATCTGTGTTTTCGGAGCCGGTAAGGTCCCACAAGTATTCCAGGTCTCCTGCCTTGGAACCAGTGCGGTCTGCTCCACAATCTTCGTTATTACAGTCTGTGGCAGGCAGTCATTGGTCTTCAACCCATTCCTCTCGGTCATCCAGGAGCCTCTCGGATGATGATGTGGAAAGGATGGTGAAGAGGCTTCTTAGGACACCAGCATTAGCCAAAATACTTTTGGGCCCATCCCAGATGGAAATGGTGCCAACAGCCCAAACAACAACCATCTCAATTCCTCCTCCGACTCCTCTGAGTTCGGAGTTGGAGTGTATGGAAGTCGTAGTGGTGGAACCGTCAGTTCCAGTAACCTCCTCGGGTCTTTTGGTTCTGACTACTGCTCTGATCTCCTCAAGACCCCTTTCTATTGAGGAATCTGGGAGCCGACACTCCCTCATCGGCTCTGAGGGGGGGGAGCAACATCAGACCCTTATCCGACCCTACTCTCCCTGTCTGAGCTTCAGTGCAGGTCAGCTCGGCTTCTTCATCAGCCTCGGAGCTGTCGCCCTTGGTTCAGAGGAAGTCGCTGGCTTCTTTGGAGCTGGAGATTCTTTCCGGTCGGGATCACAATGCCTTTGAGGTGATGAGGAGCATGCTGTCTGCTGAGACAGCTCCACCCTTAGCTCCATTGGCTCCTTTACCTTCAGTGCCAGTGTCCACCTCTGAACCTCCCCTATGCCCCAAGCATAGGGAACCTATGCTCCAGGATGCCCCATTGGGCAATCCCACCTCTTCTGAAACCTCCTCGAAGCATCCCAAAGAGGAGGTCCCTCAGAAGAGGACTTGCAAGAGGAAGCATGTGGACTCCCCTGAGTCCTTGACATCAGACACAGTCTTGGATGACTCAGAAGGGTCCCCACAGTCCCCCTCTGAAGATGTCTCTTTTTCAGACATCTTAGAAATCCTTAGACAGAGGAGTGACAGGAAGTCCCTTGCCCCTTCTGAAGATGAGTCAGTGTACCTAGACGCATTCAGTTCCCGACTCTCCACCTCTTGAGTATCTCCTCCTTTCAACCCACTTTTACACTTAGTGAGTCAAAAGGTGTGGAGCTCTCCAGACACAATGGAACCAGTTCCACAGAGGCCCAATAAATTCATTACAGCCCCTGAAGACAGACTCTTCTTATACAAAGGTGTTCCCATTGATGCTATGGTGGTGGCAGCACCCACCAAGAAGGAATTAGTGGAAACTTCTTCATCTGTCCATCCGCTGAACAAAGAGTCTCATATGCTGGACAGATATGGGAAGCATATGTTTTCTTCAGTGAACTTTACTCTCAGGTCACTGAACTATTTGTCCCACTTTACAAGGCTTCAAAGGGCTCTCCTCAAAGAGTTAGGAGATACCTTACAGGATCCTAGAGCTTACAGGATCCTAGAGACTTTGGTGATTAACTCCTCCATGTGGCTAATTTCTTACACAGCCAATGGGGTGAGCAGGGTGGCAGGCACAGGGGTGGCCTTACATAGAGACTCCTGGATGCGACTTTGTCATTTTGCGGAGCCCTTAAATTTTCCTTTACCAATGCCCCCTTTGACGGCTCGTCCTTATTCGGGCTTCAGGCAAAAGAGACTCTTACCAGGTGTGAACAGGATGGCAAAACTCTCTCTGCTGTGGGAGTACATTTTTTCTGCTCCATCTAGCCTTATCCTAAAGGCCAGAAGAGTGGGAAAATGTGGTTCTGGAAATACCAGGGAGCTTTGCTTGACAAACATAGAGATTTTTTCCCCCAGGGGCAGAGAGGGAAATAATGGAAGACATCAATCTCGCAGCAGGGGGGTCCACAGAATCAGGGCAACAGAGATACCTTCTCTGGTAGACCATTCCAACACTCCTGAAGGGAGGCCCGACTCTCAGACTCCGGAGACAGTTGGGGGGGGGGGAGATTATCCTTGTACCCAACAGCCTGGCAGTCAATCACAGAAGATACATGGGTACTATCGTTAATATCCAGAGGTTACAATATCCCCTTCTTCCAACTTCCCCTGTCAGAAAGACAGCACTCTATCCCAGATGTTCACCCAGTCTTCGGGATCAAGCAAACCTAGAGGTTCAAAATTTGCTAAGAAAAAGACTCATCAGGAAGTCCTCGCAGACCAAAATGGATCAGGAAATTACTCAAGGTTCTTTTTAGTTCCAAAGAAAACAGGTGACTGGAGACCCATATTGGATCCCAGCAGGCTGAACAAATCAGTTAAGAAAACAAAGTTCCGGATGGTAACACTGCAGTCTATTCTTCCCTTTCTGGGTCAGGGCAATTGGATGTGCTCTATCAATCTCCAGGATGCGTACTACCACATAAAAATGGACAGATGATCAAGGAGATATCTACGCTTCCGGCTGGGAGACAGTCATTATCAGTTCAGAGCGCTGCCCTTTGGTCTCACTACAGCCCCCTGGGTGTTCACCAAATGCATGGCAGTAGTTGCGGCTCACCTGAGGCATCAAGGATTCTGGCTGTTTCCATATCTAGACAACAGGCTCCTTACTGCCACCGCCGAACATCAAATAATCAGGGCAAGGGAATCCACAATTTGCTCTTGTTCTCAGCTAGGGATCACCATAAACTATGAAAAATCTGCCTTGTTGCCTTGTCAGTATATTACCTTTATAGGGGCAGATTTAAACACAAGGGCCATGATAGCACAGCTGCCTCAAGAAAGAGTATTAATGATACGTCACCAAGTTGTCATGCTGTTCACACAAAAGAGAATTCAAGCAAGATTTGTCCTCAAGGTCCTGTGTTCTATGGCGGTGGCAATCAATCTGGTCCCTATGGCTCGCTTCCATATGAGAATCCTACAGTGGCTCCTGTTTACACAATGGTCATTCCAGGATTCACCCACGTCACATCAGAGTCTGATCATAGAATCCTGCAAAAAGGATCTGGAGTGGTGGCTTCACTCCCCTATGGTAACAATAGGCAGGCCATTTCTACCCCTCCAACCTGTGGCCACAGTGACCACAGACACTTCCCAAATAGGGTGGGGGGCATTATCTGGGACAGACTGTTCAAGGGACTTGGCAGGAACACGAGCACCACTTGCACATCAATGTCCTGGAGATGAGAGCAGTGCTTTTGGCATTGCAAGCACTTCAGGACTCTCTACCTACAGGGACAATAGCAATTCAGACGGACAATATGTCGACAGTATGGTACATCAACAAACAGGGTGAAACCAGATCTTACTCCTTGTGTCGAGAGGCTCTACGAATTTGGCAATGGGCAATGTCCTCCCAACGCATTCTGGTTGCAATCCATATCCTGGGGAAATCCAACGTGATAGCGGGCAAACTCAGAAAGGTTATTTTGATGCCTCACGAGTGGCCCCTGAAGCAGGAAGTTGCGGACTTGATTTTTCAGAAATGGGGCCAGCCATGCTGCAATCTGTTTGCCACCCCCCTCAACAACAAATGCAGCAGCTACTTTGCCCTAGTCCCATCACAGGGACAGTCACCCAGGGATGCACTTGTTCACGATTGGCCCCCTGGACTGCTTTATGCCTTTCCTCTCTTCCCCTGATCCCCAAGGATCTTCAGAAAGCACAGTCATTGGGTTGCAAGCTAATCCTCATTGCCCCTTACTGGCCTTGTCAGATATGGTTCTCATTTCTTTGGCCTCACCTGCAAGGAGAGCCTTGAATCCTAGACCCAGCGCCAGATCTTTTGAGACATCAGTTGGGGGCTCTCCATCCTTCCATTCAAACTCTCAAGCTCACAGCTTGGTTTGTCCATTTCTGGTCTTAGCCAGGCTTCTCGATGTTTCTCCAGCAGTTCAACACATTTTGATTTCCTCCCATAAGCCCACTACTAGGAGACTTTATGCTAGTAAATGGAAGAGGTTCTCTTGTTGGGCAGGCAAAAATCAGGTTGATCCCTTTACTGCTCCCATTTCAAAGATTCTTGAATTTCTTGCTGAAACCTTTGACCGAGGAGCAGATGCAGCTACTATCCGAGTTCAGTTAGCTGCCATTTCTAATTTCCATATGGGAAAAATGGGTTCCAATATCATGTCCTGCAGGTTATGCAAGGCATTCCTAAGAGGTACTACCCTCTTAAGATCTCCGATACGATAACCTCTCCCCCCCCGGGATCAAAATTTAGTTTTAGATGCTCTGATTCTTTCTCCCTTCGAACCATCTGCTTCTTGTCCACTCAAATTTCTGACTTGGAAAACCCTTTTCTTGGTTGCAATTACCTCAGCTAGAAGGGTTTCAGAATTGCAGGCCTTATCTATTCATCCCCCGTACTTGATTTTCCATAAAGATCAGGTTTCTCTCAGAACTAACCTCTCCTTCTTACCCAAGATATGTTCTGACTACAATTTCAATCAATCCATAGAGCTTCCTGTGTTCTTCCCCAATCATGACAATAAAGCAGAGTATAAGCTTCATCTGTTAGCCATGGTGGTGCAGCGGTTAGCATTGTCGCCTCACAGCAAGAGGTTCTCCCGTTCGATTCCCGGTTGGAGCACCTTCTGTGTGGAGTCTGCATGTCCTCCCCACGGTCGAGTGAAGTTAAAGACATGCAGGTAGGTGCATGTGTGAATGGGTGTGCCTTCTTTGAAGGTTGGGTGTCGGGCTGGCAACTCGGCACCGTAAAAATTTACTGCCAATCATTAGCGGACCTGAGTTCTGCTGTGGCGACCCCTAACAGGGAAAAGCTGAAAGACATTACTTTAAGCTTCATCAATTGGACGTTCATAGAGAGTTATGTTTCTATTTACACAAGACCAAGGACTTTAGAAAATCTGACCAATTGTTCATATCCTTTGTGGACAATAAAAAAGGTTGTGCAGTCTCAGAGGTGACTTTATCAAAGTGGCTTTCAGACACTATAAAACATGTCTACGAGTTGCGTAAATAAAAACTTCCAGGGAAAATTAAAGGGCACTCAACAAGGGCCTTGGCTACCTCTATTGCCTTTCAAGACAGACTGCCTTTGGATTTGATCTGTGCAGCAGCTACATGGGCTAATCCTCATACCTTTATCACTCATTACAAAGTAGATGTGGCCTCCCAGAACAGGGTGTTCTTTGGCTCCATGGTCCTGAAGATTTTTTTCCAGTGAACCACCCAAGAATCAGGTGCTGAGGATGCTGTCCCAAACAGCAAGAATGAAGGCGAGATATGGACAACATAACATAAAGAAGTTATGTACTCACCATAATGCTCCATGTTTGTTGTCCTTGATCTCGCCTTACTTCATGAGTCCCACTCTCCTTCCCCGTTCCTGGAGGATCCAGAGGAATCCCTTGTTTTATTGGTTATACTGGTTGGGTTTCCTTTATACCATACCTTATGGTTAGTCTCAGTCTACTCCTATTACTCTTGTGGAGGGGTTACACCTTTATATGTAGGTGTCATCTGATATGTAAAATAGAGTACATCTCTTGTCTATTTGTATGGTCTAGTGTTGGGTTATCACAAATGAGATCTGGGTAACTACCGCTAGGCATGCTGGGATAGGCGCTAGCCTCAAGCCAGTAAACACTCTTGAGCTATAGTATACGGCCAAGTCAGAGCCAAGGATCGTCTCCGAACCCAAACAGCAAGAAGGAAGGCGAAATCAAGGACAACAAACATGGAACGTTATGGTGAGTACATAACTTCTTTTTACTTACCCAGTCGACATTGGGTCTTTCCTCCCGACCTCAGCTTCCTCCATCCTCTTCCCTGGGAAAGAGAGCACAAAAGTCTCAGGATCTAACCACTGTGGTTATGTCCTCTTCAGATACCTCTCTGAACACCCCACTGAAGAGGTCCCCGTGAAGAAGAAGTGTAAGAGGAAGCACTTGGACTCCTCACATGAGTCATTCACAGAAGATACTGATTTCAATGAAGGGGAAGGTGCCTCCAAATCTCTCCCAGCAATGTTTCCTTTGGGGACATCCTTGAAATCCTGAAACAGAGGGGAGACTGGCCTTCCACCCAACCTTCCTCAGAGGAGTCAGTATATCTTGAGGCCTTTCATGCTCAACCCTCCACCTCTTGGATTTCTCCACCTGCTGACAACCTCATAAAACTGATCACTCAGCAGGCATGGAAGTCACCCGATTCTATCGAGCTGATCCCTAAGACACCATGTTGGTAGCAGCAGCCACTAAGAGGGAACTTGTCGAAGAGAGTCCCACTATCCATCCCCCTAATAAGGAGTCTAGGTCTATGAATAGTTTTGGGAAGCACATATATGCCTCATTGACCTTCGCTCTTAGGTCCTTGAATTACATGTCACATTTTACCAGATTACAAAGGGATCTGATAAAGAAACTTTCGGGTACCCTGACAGGCGCAATAGATGAGGGAGTTTGAGACAAAGTGACTTCTCAGCTTGCAACCCTAGAATTGATATCGAACTAGTCCATGAGAATAATTGTACATGCTGATGAAGGGTTGATGAGAGCAGCGGGTTCAGGAGTAGCCGTCAGGAGAATGCCTGGATGCGCTTATGTGAGATCGCGGAGCCATTTACATCTTCTTTCATTAAAGTTCCATTTGACGGAACACCCCTATTTGGCCCCACAGTGAAAGATACTCTAACCAGATGTGAGAAAGATAGAAAAACACTTTCTGTCATATGTGTACACTTCTTCTCTCCCCAGCGATCTTATTCTAGGAACCAGCATAGTGGGAGGCTATGGTTTAAAAAGTCCAAAGGGTCTTTCCAGGACACTCATGGCAATGACTTCCCACTGGGCAGAGGTGGAAGTAATAATGGAATATGCAGAGGAAGAGGCAGAAATGGCCTGCAGAATCAGGGTTCCAGGGATTCTTTCTCTGCGAACTCTTATCAGTGTTCCTGAAAGGAGGCCTGATTGCCTTCCTCTGGAGGCAGTTGGGGGCGATTATTTCTGCACCAACATGCCTGGCTAAAGTTAACAAAGGACCGTTGGGTGCAGAGGATCATAATCAGAGGTTATAATGTCCCCTTTCTAGTCCATCTAAAACCTACAACTAAAATCCCAGATGTTCCACCCACGCACTGGGAAGCAGCAGTCTTAGACATGCAAAAACTGCTCGACAAAAGAGTCATCCAAGCAGTCCCACCAGACCAAGTAGGATCCGGAATCTTCTCAAGGTTCTTTTTAGTGTAAAAAAACAGAGGACTGGAGACCAATTTTGGATCCCAGCAGGCTGAACAGATCAGTTCAGCAGACCACATTTTGGATGACCATGGTTCAGTCTATCCCCCCCTTTCTGGGAAAAGACAGTTGGATGTGCTCTATCGAGCTTCAGGACATGTACTACCATATAAAAATGAACAAATGCTCCAGGAGGTATTTGCGCTTCTGGCTGGGAGCCAGTCACTACCAATTCAGAGCACTGCCCTTTGGTCTCACCACAGCCCCTGGGATGTTCACCAAATGCATGGCAGTGGTTGCAGCTCATCTCAAACTGCAAGGATAGCGGGTGTTTCCCTACCTAGATGACTGGCTCCTTTCTGCTCCCACCAGTTGTCTCCTTGAAGAGGCTCGGAATTATACTTTACAGATTTGTGCCAATCTAGGCATCACCGTAAACTATAAAAAGTCCAAGTTACAGCCATGCCAACAGTTAGAATTCATTGGAGTGGAGATAAACACAGTTACAAGCATCACATCCCTACCCATAGAAAGACTACAAAGAATAAAAGTCAAGTTAGCAAGATTGTTTGCAGCAGCAAAGTACCAGCAAGGCTTCTACTACAAGCCCTAGGGTCCATGGCAGCTTCGATCACCCTAGTTCCATTAGCGAGATATCACATGAGAATCCTTCAGTGGCTGCTAGTGTCTCAGTGGTCGATGTTAGATTAATCAGTGTCTCACTTGATCACACTTACCAACTGATGCAAACAGGATCTTCAATGGTGGCTTTACTCCAGTGAAATTTTGATGGGCCGCCCCTTTGTTCCCTCTCAACCTCAAGCCATAGTGACCACGGATACATCCCTGATAGGGTAGGAGGGGCATTATGTGGGAAAGACAGTCCAAGACACTTGGTCCATTCTGGAGGCCAACTTGCATATCAATGTTCTAGAGATGAGGGCAGTGCTGTTAGCATTTCAAGCATTTCACCTAGCCCTCCTTTCAGGGAAGATTGCAATTCAAACAGACAACATGGCAGTAATCTAGTACACCAACAAACAAGGGGGAACCAGATCCTACCCCCTCTCTTGGGAAGCCATCAGAGTTTGGCTATGGGTGATTTCATCCAAACGTTTTTTCATAGCAATGCACATTCCAGGGACCTCCAATGTGATTGCAGACAGATTAAACAGAACTATTCTAATGCCTCACGAGTGGTCTCTCAATCTGTCTGTGTTGGAAAGGATATTTTGCTAATGGGGCCAGCCTTGCTTTGATATGTTTTCATCCCCTCTGAACAAGTGCAGCCTTTACTTTGCCCTGATCCCCCCTCCAGGGGAGTCACTAAGAGATGCTGTTCTTCACGACTGGCCCCTTGTCTTCTATATGCATTCCTCCCAATCCCTCATGTATCTCAGTTTTTAAAGAAAGCAGTCAGGTCGAGAAACAAGATAATCCTCATTGCCCCGTTCTGGCCTAGACAAATCTGGTTTCCCTTCCTTTGGCCTCATCTAGTTTGGAAACCTTTAAGTCTGGATCCAACTCCGGACCTGTTGTCCCATCCAGACAGATTGGTTCTCCCGAATCTTCACAAGCTCAAGCTGACAGCATAGCTTCTCCAGTTCCTATGATTGCCAGGCATTCCTCTCTTAGTTCATTAGCTCAACAAATGGTTTTGGCCAGTCACAAACCCTCTACAAGAAAATTGTGCTGCAATAAATGGCATAAATTTTCTCTGTGGATGTCCAAATCTAATATTGACCCATATTCAGCTCCAGATGAGAAGGTTTTAGACTTCCTGTCATCACTGTTTGAAACAGGAGCCTCAGTGTCTACCATTTGAGTGCATCTAGCTGCGATTTCCAATTTTCACTTGGGTCTGAATGGCTCGTCTTTGATGTCCCATAAACTTTGCAGAGCCTTTTTGAAGGGCTCTGTGATGCTCAGACCCCCATATAAGGAACCTTCAACACCGCTGGACCTGAATTTGGTTCTGCAATCTCTAATTTATTCACTCTTTGAACCTTCAG
The DNA here is from genome assembly GCF_019279795.1 of Protopterus annectens. NCBI lineage: Eukaryota > Metazoa > Chordata > Ceratodontiformes > Protopteridae > Protopterus > Protopterus annectens. Next base: position 1,768,138,584 of record NC_056743.1, read on the forward strand.
ATAAATGTGATCTAAAATTCCTCTCTTAGAAAACATTATTCTTGGAGCAAAAAGAATTTCAGAGATTCAGGCTTTATCATGTAAAGCTCTTTATATAATTTTTCATAAGGATAGAGTCTCCTTGAGAACTAACCCTTTCTTTCTGACTAAGGTAGTTTCTGAATCCAACCTAAAAACAGACTATTCAACTTAGTTTTCTTCCCCCATTATACTAGCAAAGTGGAATATTTTATCCATTTATTAGATGTGCATAGATGGGGCGGCCATGGTGGTGCAGAGGTTAGCACTGCCACCTCACAGCAAGAGGTTTTCTGTTCCGATCCTTGGCTGGAGTGCCTTCTATGCAGAGTCTGCATGTCCTCCCTGTGGTCATGTGGGTTTCCTCTGGGTGCTCCAGTTTCCTCCCACATCCCAACGACATGCTGTAGGTGGATTGGACACTCTAAATTGGCCCTAGGTGTGAGTGTGTGCATGTGTGTGCCTTCTATGTAAAGTTGAGCATCAGGCTGGCAACTCAACACTATAAAAGTCCACTGCCAAACATGACCAGACAAGGTGATTTGTTGTGGCAACCCCTAACCAGAAGAAGAATTAGAAGTGCATAAGCAATGCTACTTCTATTTATACAAAACAAAAGAGTTCAGAAAATCAGACTAATTGTTTGTTTCCTTTTCTTCAGTGGCAAAAGGGAAACCAGTCTCCAAAGTTACCCTAGCTAAGTGGATGAAGAACTGTATTATCTTTGTCTATAACAAAAGCAATTTACCACTACAAAGGCCTGTTAGGGCACATTCCACTAGAGCAGTAGCTGCGTCTTCAGTGTTTCATTCCAAAGTTTTCTTAGACGAAATTTGTGCAGTGGCTGCTTGGGCTTCTCCATATACCTTTATTACTCATTACAAACTGGATTTGGTCTCTAGGGGAAGGCCATCCCTCGGCTCGATGGTCCTCAGGAATATTCTTCCATGATACCTCCCAAGATTCAGGTTGATGGGGATTCTGTCCCACTGTCAAGGACATGTGAATATTGACAACATCAGATAAAGAAGTTATGTCTTACCTTAACGTTCCATCTTTGTTGTCAGACTTCACTTATCCTTGACAAACCCACCCTCCTGACCCATCCCATGTTTTTATTACTGTGGATCGGGTTCCTTGGTGACAGAAGTTCTCTTTCTGGACTCAGACAAAGTTTCTCCTTTTTCTATGGTACTTGTCCGTCACTTCTTTTTATGCAAACTCGATCTGAGGTAATTTGTTAAGGAGAATTATGGGTAGAGATGAGCTCGAGAGTTTTTAATACGAGCGAGCTGGAGTAACAGCTGAGTCGGTTCCTAGGGTTTGGAACCGAACCCATTGTCAAGGATATGTGAAGATCGACAGCAAAGATGGAACGTTATGGTAAGACATAACTTCCTTTTATATTCAGCACAACAAAACTATTCCCAGCAGAGTCTATGCCCACTCTAGCAGGGCCGTGGCCTCATCTATAGCTTTATGAAAAGGGTTCATACCTCTCAACTGTACAGATTTTCGCAGAATGTCCAGATTTTTGCCTCATATTTTTGGTCTGTTTCTCATAAAATTGTGGTTTTCTGGCAAATCATTGAGGGAGGAAGTCAGAAAATATTGACAGAGAACTGAGTTTCAGACTTCATACTATTCAGAAAATTCATGTTAATTCCAAAGCCTGTATCCATCAATTTTCTAAGTTTATAAGATCAATATTTAAAAAGTGTCCCCATTTTTGTGCCTTTGTTCCCCCATTATTTATGGCTTTGTCCAGATTTCATGCTCTAGAAAGTTGAAAGCTATACAAAAACCAAGAACACCCATTCACAAAATGGAAGAGTCCAGCTGCCTCCAGGAAAAAAAAGTAGTTTGATTCAGTTACTCCTGTTAGAAACAGACTGCAAAAACAAAACTTAGTATTTCCATACAGATGTTATATCTGAACAAATCCACAGCGACCTTGGCAAGTACAATTCACTATTTATTCATAAAAATGATAAGCACTTTCATTTCATGCAAAAAAAAAAAAAACATTAGATAAAAGTGTCAGCACCAAAACTTCAGCTTTATGTACACCCTTTAAAACTGTCAATCATTACAAAAGCATACTAAGACATCTCCCCCATTCCATTCATGATTGAAAATGCCATAAAATATTTTTTTTACAGCAACTCTACATAAAATAAAATATATACATATACATATACATATATGCACATGTTTATTTTTTAAAAGTTCCATATGTATTCATTCATATTTCAATAGTCAAGCAAGTTATCTCACCAATGCTTTAAGTTTTAAAATACTACTAATTGAAACCTGCCCATTCAATCCTAGCCAGCATGTATCATTCAAGTGTAGCTGCCAGATTAATTCACATCTTTCTAATAATAAAGACCATGCTCCACCCCTTTCATTTAGCTGTAGAGTATCCAATACTATAAATTTAAAACAATGTCCTTCATTTTCTGCACAGTGTTTTGACAGGACATTTGTCTCTTTTTTAAGTTTAATATTTATCAAATGTTCATATATACGTGACCTAAGCTTCCTGTCAGTTTTACCTATATAGAAACACGCATAAGAACAGCATAAGGCACAATACACCACCCTTTCTGACAAACAAGAATATTTCACTTGGAGTTTCACCTTATATCCATTAATGGTTACCTCTGAAGCCTCTGTTACTGGCGAACAATATGGGCACAATCCACAATTTTTCATAGTACCATTGGTCTGCGAAACCACCCGTTTCTCAAACACATTTTTCAGAGTCATCCCTTTCCTGTAAACTGTGATGTTTGCAGATGACATTGTGATCTGTAGTGAGAGTAGGGAACAGGTGGAGGAGACCCTGGAGAGGTGGAGATATGCTCTAGAGAGAAGAGGAATGAAGGTCAGCAGGACTAAGACAGAATATATGTGTGTGAATGAGAGGGAGGATAGATGAATGGTGAGGATGCAGGCAGTAGAGGTGGCGAAGGTGGATGTGTTTAAATACTTGGGATCAACAGTTCAGAGTAATGGTGAGTGTGGAATAGAGGTGAAGAAGAGAGTACAGGCAGGATGGAGTGGGTGGAGAAGAGTGTCAGTAGTGATTTGTGACAGACGAGTACCAGTAAGAGTGAAAGAGAAGGTCTACAAGAGGGTAGTGAGACCAGCTATGTTATATGGGTTGGAGACAGTGGCATTGACAAAAAGGCAGGAGTCAGAGCTTGACATGGCAGAGTTGAAGATGTTAAGATTTGCACTGGGTGTGACGAGGATGGACAGGATTAGGAATAAGTACATTAGAGGGTCAGCCCTGGTTGGAAGATTTGGAGACAAAGCCAGAGAGGCAAGATAACGTTGGTTTGGACATATGTTGAGGAGGGATGCAGAGTATATTGGGAAAAAGATGCTAAGGATGAAGCTGCCAGGTAACAGGAAAAGAGGAAGGCCTAAGATAAGGTTTATGGATGTGGTGAGAGAGGACATGCAGGTGCTTGGTGTGACAGAGCAAGATGCAGAGGACAGGAAGAAATGGAAACAGTTAATCTGCTGTGGAGACCCCTGACGAGAGCAGCCAAAAGAAGAAGAAGATCCCTTTCCTGCAAACAATAATAGATTTTCGAGGAATAAAATACCTTAAATCTTTATCAGATTTTAAGATTTTCCAATTTTTCATCAGTATATTAGTTATTTGCCTACTATTAACACAGAATGTGGTGATGAAAGAATTTTTATACTCCACATCAGTACTTTTTTCATTATTACTAAAACTGACCACAGGGACCAAATCCATGTTATCAGTTCACATAATTCCTTCCAGGCCTGTAGAGTTTACAGCATTTGGATAAACTGGTACCTCTCTTACAGTGGGTACATAATGTGCCCTTTCTCTTTTATTCAGGACCTGTAGCATAATTTCATCTATTAGGAAGCAGGGATAGGCATGCTTAAGAAACATACCTTTCAGAAGGTCACATTCATCGAAGAAAGATTCCGTAGTGGACACCATTCTTGCTTCCCTGACAAACTGACCCTTTATCATAGCCCGCTTTTGCTTAAAGTGGTGTGCACCAGAAAGATGTAGTAAAATTTTTGAGTATGATTTTTTTCTAAAAATCTTGGAAACAAATCCATTATTCAGTCTATCCTTTGATAGAAATACATCCAGGAATGCAATTTCTTCTTCACCTATTGCATGTGTAAATTTAAAAAAAGATGATGCCGCCGGTGAACTACCACTACTCTTATCATTTTTTTTCACTTACCCATTGAGGCAGGGGGCGGGACCCCACCGGGGCTCTTACTTCTGGCTCCAAGCGCCCAGGCATCTGGGTGCGACCCACTCCGGGGACAGTGTCAGGTGGGGAGTTTGACTAGGGCGGTATACCTGTCAAAGAGTAATGCAGGTGTCCTAAGGCGAGCTCAGGGAGGATATAAACCTCCCGTGGAGCAGAAGGGCGAAAGCTTGCTTGATCTTGATTTTCAGCATGCATACAGACCATGAAAGTGGGGCCTCACGATCCTTCTGGCTTTTTGGGTTCTAAGCAGGAGATGTCAGAAAAGTTATCACCAGGATAACTGGCTTCTGGTGGCCAAGCATTCATAGCGATGTTGCTTTTTAATCCTTCAATGTCATCTCTTCCTATCATTGTGAAGCAGAATTCTCCAAGTGTTGGATTGTTCACTCACTAATAGGGAACGTGAGCTGGGGTTAGACCATCATGAGACAGGTTAGTTTTACCCTACTGTATTGTTGCAATAGTAATCCTGATCAGTATGAGAGGAACTGCAGGTTACGATATTTGGTGTATGTGCTTGGCTTTATTTTTAATATTAATTATTAATATAATCCAAAAATTGAGGAATTACTTCTTTAGGGCCATCCCAAATAAAAAAACATGTTATCCAAAAAACGTGTATAAAGATAACAGTATTGATGGAACCCTGAATTAAACAAAAACGTACAGTCCCAATATAACATTACAATATTTGCATATACACCATGTCAAAGGAAAAAACTTCAAAGACCAATACACGTAAGGTTCAGTTAAGGCACTTTTAATTGACTTGCCGCAGGGAGACAAAAACATGCAAATACAAGGATTTGTCTAACTACTAACAGGAAGTATGTTCATTCTTATACTATTTTACAAGACATGGCCTTCTAAGCTGACGTAATCAAACACAACTTTTAGCATTGTTCTACAGCAGATGTTACTCAGATTTTCTGCTGTCATGACTAGATTTGTGAGAAACTTTTGAGAAAAACAACCTGGCCTTGGTGACCATTAATCCGTTTACAAGCGTCTACTGTACAGTGTTACATTTCAAGGTACTTTTCTAATTTAGATACAAGCAAATGCTGATTGCAGTTCATATTTTCAAGCAGGCTTTGTACTAATTATCTGTAACTTCTACAGCTGTGTATTTTCTCATAGCACAGCGGAACTTCTTGTCTAAGTTTCATACAAGTAGTATTGTTCTATTCATTATTTTCCTAATGCAAGCAGAAATCACCTGCTTCTCAGTAAATTTCCAAGGCACAAGCAAGATTTTAGCTAACAATACAAGGTCAGAAAGCAACTGCAGTTTGTACAGATTTATGCAGTATGAAATAGAATAAATGTGTTAACCCTTTTCAAGCTCTAAATGTACTAAGCGTATTGCTAATATACACATTAATACATATTTTTCTAACATTTCCCCCCTAGTAATACTTTTATTCTACTTTCAAAATAAGCATAAACAGTTTGTTTTCTTCTCCTAACCTCTTCTACTCAGGATTTGCAGTTAGGAGAGTCATTCAGTTTAAACTTATGAAAGCATTTTTAGTCTTTTAACAGTTCTTCAATCTCAGTACTTTGATATATGGTTTCAGAAACTGAAATGTCTATAAGGTCTTTAATCAGTCTTTTCATGCAGGGGATACCACAACAAACACATACTCACAGTAGGCGCATATCTACACAAATGGCAATCAGGATGTTCATTAGGATGGTACCCCACCCCCCAAACCATTTCTGGAAAAAGTCCACCAGTGGGTTTGGGCCTGGCTTGGTCATGGCTGACACTTGCTGAATTACCTCAAGATGATTGTCTATCTCGTGCTTATGGTCAGGAATATATGAACAGCAGTCTTCTTGGATTAAAGTGCACGTACCACCTCTCGCCGCTAGGGTGAAGTCGAGATCCATGCGGTTTTGGAGCACTACAGTTCTCATAGCATTCAGTTCATCAGTCACCAATTCGAGAGCAGGAAAATTTGCATTGCTCATTACTTTGAGAAGTTTTGACAGTTTTTCCAGCTCCCAGATCGATTTCACTGCTCCATATGCTGGTAATATGCCTGCCCACGATATAACGCTATCACTCAAGTCCATGTGTGTCAGTCCTTTGCCTAGAGAGTGATGGTCTTTCCAACGCGCATCGATTTGTCCCACTGGATTTACAGGTTTCTTGATTACTTCTCGGACATTTCAAATTTTTCCATGAGGCAAAACTGCAGTGTGTCGTATGGCTGGAACCAGGTAACCCAAAAAACAACTGCTGGACCAATTCTCAGGTAACCATTTGCATGCCTTTCTGCCACACACAAAATAACAGTCCTCTACTTTAGTAGTAACCTTGCTATGAATATACACTCGCCCTGCATGAAACATTTTTCTGTCAATTGTAGACAGCTGTTTATAAAGAACAGAATTATGTTTTACCTCATCAAGTGTTTTGTGCATCAATCCAAGAAATGAATCATAGTTTGTATTACAATAAAGATCTACATTGTTACCTTTAGTGTAACATTTCTAAGGAACAGTCACAATGCAATTGCTCCAACCCACCTGAACAGTATCATTTTTATAAAAACACACAGTTCCCTTTTGTGGAACAGACAAGTGCCATGCTATTTTATCTTGTGCTGTAATGGTTGAGGTATCATAAATCAAGTTCTCCCAGGTCTCATTGACCCCTGGGGGGACTGTAGTCATGAATACCCCCCCGTATGCTGTCGGCAAAGCTGTGCAAATCCAGCAATTCGAAACACTGAAAGTCTCAGCATACACATATTTAATTGCCTGGTAAGTGTTAAAGTTTGGATGCCAGTTTATGAGTAACGCTTCACGTTTATTCAATTCAGTCTGTGTGGCTGGGAAAAGAAAAGGCCACAACAAAAAGATTATTGTCACTAATGCAGTTAACAGGATGATTATGCAATACTTCTGAGGAAAAGGTTGTTCTGCATTCCTGTTTCTGCTGGACTCTATCATTTTTGCTCTTGGCTTGTAACAAGATTTTTGTACAGTTTAAAGTTTTTACCTAATTTGCAGTGCGTCAGGTGGATCCAGGAGGCACGTTCCGTGATTTTGACTGCAGTGGGTGTTGACAAAAGCACTTGATATCGATCTTCCCACTTCGGCGACGCCCAATTCTTCTTCTTAACTATCTTCAGCCAGATCCACGCTCCAGGGGGCACTGCTACTTCTGACGGTCTGGTTCGTTCTTTATCTGAAACAGAATTTAACTGCAGCAAATGTTTAGAATTTAAGAGGTTTTGCATATACTCAGCTAATGTACTGTCAGCTTCCTGGTCTGCGGGCATGAGAGATTTCCACTGAGGTATATACTAAGCCTTTCCAAAGAGTTTTTCAAAAGGAGTCAGTCCTTTTGCATTCAGAACAGTTCTCATGCTCAGCAGTGCCAGGGGCAGACAGTACATCCAATTTCTCTGCGTTTCTGTTATTAATTTTCTTAGCTTACTCTTTAAAATCCCATTATGCCTCTCTACTAGCCCTGCTGATTGTAGGTGATACGCACAATGATTTTTTTAGAGAAATGCCAAAATGTCTACTTAACTGCTGTATGGTCTGGTTTACGAAGTGTGTGCCATTGTCACTGTAGATCCTTTCCAGAATGCCAAATCTAGGGATGATTTCTTTAACAAGAACTTTGGCCACAGTCGTAGCATCTGGATTTTTAGTTGGAAAGGCTTCCACCCATCTGGAAAACATATCTACAATGACAAGACAGTACTTCTTATTTTCACATTTATTCAACTCTATGAAATCCATACAGATAGTATGAAATGGATATGGTGGTGTAGGGAAACTCCCTTGCTTGGGCTTTAACGCCCCTTGTGCATGATGTTTATTACAGATGTGGCATAACAAACAAAATTTTTTAGAATAGTTTGTAAATCCGTACATCGTGAACACTTGGTTCACCAGCTGTACCATCCCCCCTGTTGAGATATGGCACTGCCCATGGCTCAACAAAGCTGCAATTCTAAACAAATTAGATGGCAATATCGGTTTTCCTTCTTTAGAGATGTACAGCCCCTTTTCGAGAATTGCTCCTCGTTTTACCCATCTTTGTTTTTCATTTTGCATAGTAAGTGTTTGCATTGTCTTTAACATTTCTAAGTCTAAAATCTCAGAGGGTTGTAGTTCCTCATTCAAAAGAATACTTCTGAAGCTGCCTGCTTTGCAGCTGTATCAGCTCTCGCATTACCTTTTGAAATCCTGTCCTGTTGCTTGGTATGAGCTGTGCATTTACAAATAACTACTTTCTGAGGTAACTGAATAGATTCTAAAAGATCTAAAATAAACTGTGCATGATTGATTGGTTTGCCAGTAGATGTTATCATTCCTCAATTTTTTCCACTGTTGCGCAAAAACATGTACAGTAGAAAAAGCATACTGGCTGTCAGTAAAAATGTTCACACATTTACCCTTTGCTAAGGTACATGCCCGTGTCAAGGCAATCAATTCTGCTGCCTGTGCAGATAAACTATGTGGTAAAGATTTCGCTTCTATAATGTCTGTGTCAGAAACTACTGCATATCCTACTAGGTTCTGTCCTGCAGGACCCCTTTTGCATGATCCATCCACGTAGTATGTCACCTCGGCATCATCGAAGGGAACATCTGTAAGATCTTTTCTAGGCAGTGTCTTTTGCTCAATTACCTGCAGGCAGCTGTGTGGTGTGCCATCTGCAGGGGTTGGGAGCAAGGTAGAAGGGTTCAAAGTCGTACATCGTTCAGTTGTCATATGAGGTTGGCTCAACAATATAGTCATACAGGAAAGATGCCTAGCAGGGGAAGGATATGCTACCTTATCTTGTAGTAAAATAATCGCGACTGCATGAGGCACTCTCAATGTGAGAGGGTGGAACAACACTACTGAGGCTGAAGCCTGTACTGCCATTGCAGCTGCAACTACTGCTTGTACACAGTGAGGTAAAGACCATGCCACTGGGTCCAGTTGTGATGAATAATAAGCAATAGGGCGTTGCTTGTCCCCATGCTGCTGTGTTAACACTGATGTCATATAATCTAGTTTACAATCTACAGTTTGGAAAAAAACGTTTATGATAGTTTGGTAATCCCAAAACTAATGAAGACGCTTTTAACTGTTTCAGTTTGCAGAAAGCAGATTCTGCTTCTGGTGTCCATTGTAATAAATCCTGTGCTGCCATAGGCTTTTTATAAATCAGGTTAGTCAACGGTGCAGATTCCAAGGCATAGTTTGGAATCCAACTCCGACAAAAATTAGTCATACCCAGGAAGGACATCATTTCCTTCTTGGTAGTGGGTTTTGGTGCTTGCAAAATCACTATTTTTCTGTCCTCATCTCATGTCCTACCTTCCTTGGATATTACATATCCTAGGTATTTAACTTGTTTTTTCCAAAGCTGCAGTTTATTTTTGTTTACTTTATGTCCTTCAGTGGCTAAAAATTGTAATAGCGCTATGGTATCTTCTTTACAATCTTGCTGGGTGGAGGACGCCAGCAGGATATCGTCAACATAAAGCAAAATTTGACTACCTCTTGGTGGGGTAAATCCCGCCAAGCTGCTTGCCATTTCTTGTGAGAATATTGTTGGAATTTCACAATACCCCTGTGGTAGTCGCGTATATGTATACCTTTCCCCTGAAATGTGAATGCAAACCAATGCTGACTGTCAGGGTGTATCGGTATCGAAAAGAACGCATTGCTGATATCTACCACAGAAAAATATTTCTGTTGAGGTTTTAAATCATTCAACAGGGTGTGTGGGTCTGGCACCGTAGGTGCCCTTGGTATTACTGCGTCATTTACAGCTAGTAAATCTTGGACCATACGCCACTCTCCATTCGCTTTCTTAACAGGAAATAAGGGTGTGTTACATGGTGAATCAGGAGATTCCACCAGCACCCTTCCTTAAGTAAAGCTGCTATAATAGGTTTGATTCCTACCTCTGCATCTTTTCTTAAGGGATACTGTCTTTTTTGTGGTCTAAATGCTGACTTTGGCATAATAGTAACTGGTCCTGCTGTACGAATAAGTCCTACATCTGATTTTCCTGTTAACCAGAGATTTTCTGGTATATTCTGTAAGGCATTCTCTTCCTCCTTCAATAGGAGTGCTAATCAGCTGTCCTTGCTAGACTGCAAGTGTACAGCTGGGTGGGTCTGAGTTATCCAGTTCAGCTTCTGCATTTGTATTCCCTGTTCTGACAGTTCTAACTCTGTCTGTTTTTCCCATCTCGTGACTTTTTCTCCTAAGTCTACCCATTTTACATTCTTGTCCTTAGTTAAGCTAACATGTGGTAATTGATTAGATTTATAGAGTGCAAAGAACTCCTGGGGCAATGAACAGCTGGCTACACTGTTCCCTTCTGTGTCCCAGTACAGATTACATAATATCAATCTGTTTGCACGATTTCTAAACAATTATTGCTCATATTTCTTATCAGGACCTGGTGTATTACAATAATACAGAGCACAGTGCAACAAATGCTGTTTATCAATGTCAAGGGAGGGGAACTTGCTGATGGCTACGTTCATCAACTCTTTGGTCACCGCCCCTGGACCAGTCGTAACCAAGTCCTGGCTGTACCAATAAAACATTTTACCCTCCGTTTGCACTGCAAAGGTATCAATTTGTCGCTGTGCTTCCATACCCTGCATAGTCGGAACTTCTGCTATACCAAATAGCTGCATAATGTCTCTGCCCAAGAGGTTTACTGGGAATTTTGCAGAAACAACAATTTTGCTTTTCTGGGTCAATCCTGAAACCAGATCAGTTATCACAATACTATGGGAGAGGGGCTCCCGATACAGCTGTCCATTAGCTGCTTTCACTAATATGTAATCAGGTGACTCTGAATTCTCTGGCAGTTTGGAGGGATGTACCAGGGTCCGTGATGCCCCTGAGTCACACAAGAATCTGACTTCCCTCCCTTCTACCAGGAGTGTAACTTCTGGTTTTGTGTCTGCTAAATAGAGCTCTAAGCTCAATAAAGCCAAATCCAATATTTCATTTTCTTCACTATCCGTGACTTCTTGCACTCCCTCTATTTCTTCTGTCACATTCTCTACTCCCTCTATCACATACTCATTTGTCCTTTCTCTGCTATCCCCTTCTAGTAACTCCTGACTATCATATAGTCAGTCCTCACCCTCCTTATCCTCCGTGGTTGCCTTCTTGTTTTTCTTGCAATCCCTTGCCAAGTGTCCTTTCTTACCGCATTTAAAACATTCACCCCTTTTCTTTCGCCCTTCAAAGTCCTCTGATCGCTGATCAGATTGTTTGTTTCCCTGGGCATTTCTCTTGCCCTTTTTCCTGGACTGTACTACATATACTTCTGCTCCATCTTCTACAGAAAATACTTGGGCTTTCTTTTTCTTTTTGCTATTAAAATGCATTTCGGCATGCCTAGCATATTCAAGCAATGACTGTAACCTGCTTGTATGATGATCTACCATGTGCTTTGTAATAAAGCTGCTTATAGGTGCAATACTGCCTTTCAAAAATGCATTCTTTAACTGCTTCTCATATGGGGAATCGTGTCTGATCTTCAGGAACCTGTATTCCACAATGGTTATTAAAACATTCTAATAGTCCGGCATAATATCTGTCAATAGCTTCACCTTCCTGTTGGATGCATTGATTAATGCAAGTCCAGTCTGCCCTAGGCTTCCATTTTTCAGAGATTCGGTCTGTAAGACCTTTCACTCTGTTGTCTAACTCTGCGCTGCTATGTGGGAGGGGCTTGAGCGCAACGTCACGGGGATTCCAGTCGCCACTAATCATGTGCCAATCTGGTCCCACAATTTGTCTGACTACTTTTTCTACCTCTTCTCCATTTAAATTATAACTCAGCCTCATTCCTTGCAAATCTTCTAAGAACTTTCTAAAATTAACTTTTGGATGGGGAATTCCCTCAGTGGCTTTCCAGATGTCTTCCGGAGTCCAGGGTCTATACACTAGAATAGTTGGGTCCTGAAGTTCTTGCCCTGCCTGAGGATTAGGCACTTCTATAAGTGGGCATATTTCTTCTTCACTCATAAATCGTGAATTTCTACCCATTTGATATAACTCAATGTCCCCTCTTGAGTTTCCTGCCCGTGTTCAAGACCTGGTCTCGACGGGATCTCTAATAAACGGTTTCACTTTTGTAGTGTCTCTACTTACAGTGACAGCAGGATATCGCAGGGGTGGACTAACTTGTTCACTTGCCTCATATTCTGGTAAGGGAGGCGGAGGGGCTGACGCTATTACTAAGTTATTGTCCTCCTTATCTAAAAACATTGCTTTTGAATTATTACTCTTTTGTTCCCTTCGGTTTATTTCCTCAATCCACCTGTGTGCGTGAGGAATTCCTAATTGACATTGCTTTTTTACTCAACCTCTAGAATTGGTTTTAAGCTGTTTGACAAGTGAGGATTTCTCTAGTTTACCATCAATTTCATACTTATTAACCCATTTTGAGTAGTATTTAATATTATCAGCACGCTGTGACTGCATGTATTTCGCGTCTTCGGTTAACGGCGGATTTTGGGACCTTTTTATACAATTATTACCCATTTTGTCCTACCCTTTTAATCGTTACGTAACTCCTTATTTTTAACATGGTACCACGGATGTTTTTATAGTCTCTTCAGAATGACTGCCTACCTGCTCTGTTTCCCTGATCTATGACAAGACAGTAATCTTTCTGTCCCTGACTTATAAATAAAGTCTTAACTGAACAAATACAAATCTAGTCCCTGATCTAAAACAGAAAAAGAAGGTAGATTCACCTTACCTGAGCCTTCGTGATTGATCACCTGGTTCGAGTAAACCCGTCCTTCTGTCGCAGGTCAGAAAGTGGCTGGACTCTTTTGTACGACAATTCAGTTGGAGGGCTTTTCAAATAAGAAGAACCGATGTGGTTTCTTCCCAGTACAGTTTCAAGCCACCTGGCCTGTCTGATCCGAGGCAAAGTGAGGGTTTCTGGTCTGAAGGACCAATCTGTCAAAGGAAAAAACTTCAAAGACCAATACACGTAAGGTTCAGTTAAGGCACTTTTAATTGACTTGCCGCAAGGAGACAGAAACATGCAAATACAAGGATTTGTCTAACTACTAACAGGAAGTATGTTCATTCTTATACTATTTTACAAGACATGGCCTTCTAAGCTGACGTAATCAAACACAACTTTTAGCATTGTTCTACATCAGATGTTACTCAGATTTTCTGCTGATATGACTAGATTTGTGAGAAACTTTTGAGAAAAACAACCTGGCCTTGGTGACCATTAATCCGTTTACAAGCGTCTATTGTACAGTGTTACATTTCAAGGTACTTTTCTAATTCAGATACAAGCAAATGCTGATTGCAGTTCATATTTTCAAGCAGGCTTTGTACTAATTATCTGTAATTTCTACAGCTGTGTATTTTCTCATAGCACAGCGGAACTTCTTGTCTAAGTTTCATACAAGTAGTATTGTTCTATTCATTATTTTCTTAATGCAAGCAGAAATCACCTGCTTCTCAGTAAATTTCCAAGGCACAAGCAAGATTTTAGCTAACAATACAAGGTCAGAAAGCAGCTGCAGTTTGTACAGATTTATGCAGTATGAAATAGAATAAATGTGTTAACCCTTTTCAAGCTCTAAATGCACTAAGCGTATTGCTAATACACACATTAATACATATTTTTCTAACACACCACCACATGGTGAACTCATAGCTACCTCTTCATGTTATATATAAAATTCTCTCTCAAATGTGATGTAGTTATTAAACAGAACCATCTCCAACTCTTCTTCTTCTTTCAGCTTTTCCTGGTTAGGGGTTGCCACAGCGGATCACCTGTCCGCTCATGATTGGCAGTGGAGTTTTACAGTGTCAAGTTGCCAGCCCGGCACCCAGCCTTCCACAGAAGGCACACACACGCACACACTCACGCCTAGGGCCAATTTAGAGTGTCCAATCCACCTACAGCATGTCTTTGGGATGTGGGAGGAAACCAGAGCACCTGGATGAAAACCCATGCGACCACAGGGAGGACATGCAGACTCCGCACAGAAGGCACCCCAGCCGAGACTCGAACGGGAGAACCTCTTGCTGTGAGGCAGCAATGCTAACTGCTGCACCACAGTGGCAGCCCACAGAACCATCTCCAACAATTGTTCCAAAATATTAATTTGTATTTGTGGAACACCTTTATCAACTAAATACTCACAAAACCACTTGATTCCTAGATTATGTGGAATCACAGAATATAAATCCTTAAAATCCACAGGGATGAAAACAAAACCAGTTTTGAACTGAATTCTATTTATTTTGTTCAAGAATTCCCATGAGTCCTTACAAATAGTTGGTTCTTTCATCACCAAATCCTTCAATTTAATATCAACAAATTTGGCTATGGGATACATGATAGACTCTCTTTGCCTACTATTGGACGCATTGGTGGCTGGTGAATATTTTTATACAAATTAGGCAACCCAAAATTGTTGGGATTCTAGGAAAAGGGACATCCAAAAAATTAAATTCCTCAATGGAGATACTTCCCTCAATGAATAAATCCTGCCCTTTTATTGCCCTGTATGCACAATTCAACTGATTTAAAGAACTAAACTCATATGTTTCAGTTACTAACATTTCTTTCATCTTACCATTATAATTCACCTTACTCATTATCACCACACCATCCCCCTTATCAGGTTTCATAATTTGTATAGGTTTCTCAGCACTAAATCTTTTCAGCTGTAGTTTCTCAGCCTGAGTCATATTATTTTCTATGTATTTCCCATACATAACAATATTATGTATGTCAAGTTCATACAATCTTTCTAACAATTCAAGGGCGGCATGGATCGAGGGGTTATAAGTGCTTGAAATAGTAAATGGTTTTGTAATTGACCTCACATCCTGAAACAAAAAACTCAAATTGAGTTTCCTCACAAAAAGTCTCAATTCGATTAACACACTTGACAAATCAGTCATCTTACCTATGCACAAATGTGAGGCCCTTTATGAATAAATCACCACAAACCTTATCAATTAGTACTGATGAATGGCAGCTGGTGACTTCAAATCAAAGCGGGGCTGCAGGAGACAGCTGAATGGGTGGGGTTAATGGGAATGGGTGTGGCCAATTGGAAAGGGGAGGAACTATGCTCAAAACCACAAAAAACTGTAACTTTAATTAAATACGCTGCCCTGGATGCCAAACTGTCATTATGAGAGTCCAGTCAAGACAAAATGAAGTGTAGAAGAAAAAAAGTATTTCAATGCATTGGCTGCATGACAGCTAACTTAATATCTAGATGGAAACAAAAAGGTTGTGAGGCATGAAAAAATAAATTACTTTTTAAATACATTACAGTCAAAATCAAGTATAAGAAAAACAAGCAGCATTCAACTCAAACCACTTCTCCTTGCACTGCAGTTCTAATTATAATTTATATTCAGCTTTATTAAAGTACCAAGTAACATGCTGAAAGTAGCAATCTCTGTGATACCCCCACTTTTAAAAATGTTTCTTATCCAAAAAAGACCTGCTGCCTGACAACAACTATCTACTTGTTTCATGGGGAAAACATGATCAAAGTAAAAAATGAAAAGCAAACAAGAAACAAGCTCAAGATACATTGCTTAAAGGATTACTGCACAAGTTATGGACCACACACGATAGATTGGCATTCTGTTTAGTTTATAGGTAAAGCTTGCAAAGATGACTGCAAGTCTCCAACAGATGTAATGAGCTTCTTAAAATAATGCAATCCTGTCCTTTATTACAAATACTGTCATATGCATTTCAATACCCAAGGCTTATATGTTATCTAGTTATGTAAGTATTCTCTGCATGGCAACAACAGAAAGGCTTTCAATGTTGCCCATTCTTTAACAGTATGCTTATTAAAGCTTACTTGCATCTTACAATCTCAGACAAGCTTACCTGATGGTCATTAAATCATTGCTACTTAATCTCAGAGCAACAGGCACTTTCTGAATAATAATAAGCATAAATCAACAGTATAAAAATATGACAGAAACCAGAACATTCTACAAAATCAAGGACAGATGAAAAGCCACAGTAGTACTTGTGTCTACCTTGGATGGGGGGATACTCTGCACATTTACACTGCATAACTGCTCCTTGCCTGGCTTGGACACATCCAGAGTCACTACATGGGGGAGTGTGGTGCAACAAGTATGTCACAATTTGAAATGTCTCTGGCTGACTGTGATGGCCCTGACACATTTGTCATACCTCTCAACCTCAGAGCAAAAAATCTGGACAAAGCCATACATAGAAGTGGGACAAAGGCCCAAAAATAAGGACAATTTTTTAAATATTGCTCTTATAAACTTAGATAATAGAATAGTAGGTCTTGCATTAGTATGAATTTTCTGAAGGGTATGAAATCTGAAACTCAAATGTCTGGCATTATTTTCTAACTTCAGTCTTTAATGATTTGCCACTGATTTGCCAAAAAACACAATTTTATGAAAAAATAGACCAAAAATGTGATGCAAAAATATAAAATAGCCACACAATTCAGCTGGGAACCTGTCAAAGAATGGACACTTTTTTGATATTAGTACTGCTAACTTGAGCAGCTGACAAAATAAAAGTAATCTATAACTCTGATTATTACAGTTATTTATTAATTGTAAGCCCTCCACGTTTTCTACCAAAATTGCCATTTTGCAGAGGGACTATTAGGGGAAGAGCAACATTTTGAGCCAAAATGGGGGACAGTTGCGAGATTTGGATAAGCCTAATTCTATAAAGCAATTTATTTGCATGTACCTCTCAACCTGTTAATGCAGGAAATCTGGACAAGGCCAAATATATTGGGGTAACATATAAACAGTACTAAAAATTGCTGTTGTATAAACTGAGACAGTTGATAGAATAACAGGTCTTGCTTTAGCATGCATTTTTCTGAAGGTTATGAAGTCTTAAACTCAGTGTCTGTCATTATTTAGTGACTTAATTCCTAAATGATTTGCCAGAAAACCACAAATTTTATGAGGAACAAACCAAAAATAAGAATCAAAAATCTATTCATTCTGCAAAAATCTGGACAGTTGAGAGGTATAGTTCAGCGGAGGCTGTCTTTGAGTTTGCTGCCCTTCCCCCCTCACAAAATCATGGTCAAATGGAGCCTCTTCCCTGCAGCCATTCCAATGAACCATTACTTGACTATTTCACCCCATTTACCATAAACACTAATGTGCATGCTGCTTTATTTCTGCGATGATTTGGACTTCATTTGAAAGTTTTATTTTGTATTTTACAGCACAAACACTAATAGATATCTGCTAAACAAAGCAGCACAGTCTCACAATGAAAACAGACTTAACATTAAAACTTATCTATCCTTGAAACTCTCATTCATTGAAACAGCATTGAAATGCAGATTCAAAGAAAATACATTTTGGCAGTGGCAGATAAAGATTAACTTTGGGCTGTTTTCAAATCACAGGCCCCTTGCACACAAAACATACACATGCTCTTTGATACACCTTCCTGATTGTATTAAATTATATTCCTTGTACAATACAGTACAGTTTTAGAGGGCATTTTAAATGTATTATTTTGAACATTTTTTCCATTAAACAATTAAACAAAATGCATGCACCAATAATGACAAAACTAACTAATTCAGAACATTCCCATCATAAAAGTCTACTCAAACGTCTATAGTCCACCAGTATCAGTAAATATGCACAATCTCTAAAGAAGCAAACATCATCTAAATAATTCCACATTAAAGAGATCTGTAACTAATGAAGGGGTTGCTGCTAGCAAACAACTTTATATTTCATTGTTTCATCTACAAATAAAGTGCCTGTTGCCCTTGAGGAATAAATTCCTTGTGTTACACTAAAAAAATGATAAGCTAGTAATATTGCCATAGGGAATGTATGGCAAACTGATAACAGGTTCGTAGTTACTAGGTATTTTTGCCAAAAAGGACTACAGCATCCATCCCCTTTGCAACACAGTATAGTGTCAGCATCTACCTACTGTGGGAGTAGAACCCACAGCTTTCTGCATCAAAAGCAAGTACACTACCTGTTGTACTATTAGCAATGCAAGCAGATTTCAGATAAGCAGCACTAAACTTTTGCTCCCCTGCAGCTGTCAGCTCCTTGCAAAATCTACTCAACACTCAGCTGTATCTCTGAACTTTGCAGCACAAGAAAGCTGGAAAAAGCCAAAATTTATTGGGGGGGGGGCAAAAACCAAGGACACATTTTAAACATTGCTTGTATAATGTTGGAAAGTTGATAGAATAAAATACTGTGTTCCCACCATACATGTCACTGCCAAGTCTTGAACCCAGGACCCTGTGCAAAACAGTCCGAACAACATACCACTATGCCAAATCAGCTGTTTTGTGAAAGAAAGACTGAAACTTAAATGGCTACCATTTAGTGAATTTAGTCCTCACCATAGCTGTCAAGCTCTTAGCACAAAACACCCGAACAGAGCCAGTAATGGGGGAATACAGCCCCCAAACATATTCAGTGAATTCAGTTCTCACTATAGCTCTCAACCTCTTAGCAAAAACACCTGGACAAAGCCAGTAATGTTGAAATACAGCCCCCAAACATATTCAGTGAATTCAGTTCTTATCATAGCTCTCAACCTTAGCACAAAAAACCTCGACGAAGCCAATAATGGGGGAATACAGTCCCAAAAATAGGGACAAATTTCAAATATCCATCTCATTAACTTAGAAAAGTGCTAGAATAAAAGGTTTTGTTACCATGTACTTTCTGAAGAATATGAAGTCTGAAATTCAAATGGATGTCATTTTTATTTATTTAACATTTGTTAACCAGGAAAGTCTGACTTGGAACAAAAGGCAATTTTCAGCAGAGGCATAAAGAGAAACACTCCAGACACATGTCTTTGCAAGATGGGAGGACACCAGAGCACACCCACAGGGAGGACATGCAAACTCCACACAGAAGGCACCCCAGCCAAGAATCAAACCGGAGAACCTGTAGCTGTCAAACAACAACACTACTACTGCACCACTGCACTATTGACTGTGTAAAGACACAAAAATACAGAAACTACAGATTTTATGAGGAACAGAACAGAAAAAATGTGAGGCAAAAATCTGCAAATTTTTTACAAATGGTGGTGGGTAGGGAATTCAGGCTCTTGCCACCTGGGCCCAAGGTACCCACCACCATATAGCAACTGGGGCATTTTACACACACACACACACACACACACACACACACACACACACACACACACACACACACACACACACACACACACACGCACCAAATATACCTTCCTGCAGTTCCATACCTGAGCCCAAAGTCCGTAAAACGAGAGCAAGTCCTTCCCCTAATGTACGTGACATCCATCCAGTCAGTACAAAAGCCCGCAATGAGAGCAAATTCTTCCCCTTCCCTCGAGGTTGTCACACACACCAAATATTCTTTCCTGCAGTTCCATACCTGAGCCCAAAGTCCGTAAAATGAGAGCAAGTCCTTCCCCTAATGTCCGTGACATCCATCCAGTCAGTACAAAAGCCCACGATGAGAGCAAGTCCTTCCCTTTCTGGCAAGGTCATCCTAGTTCTTCCCATGAGAGCAGAGCAAGCTGGGTGCTACCCAGCTGCAGACGTTGCCATCCAATCCCCTTCCAGTCTATGCAGTTGTAACTGCATAGACTTCTGGTGGGGGGGGCTGCAGTCCTGCATCCCAATAGCATGTGCCACCACTGATAACTATAAATTTTAAAGTTTTCCTCGCTATTTAAGGTTATTTTAACAGGTGGTAAGACATATCAGTCGTCCACAGCTGGTACTGTCAACTCTAAATCTGGCTCTGGTGTTCCCTGTCCTGGCTTTGAAAACCCTCTCAACGGGGTTGACTGTTCTGATAACATGTATTTGATTGAGGGGCAGGGTAATTCTGTTTCCGCTTTGAATTCCTCAGACATTCGGAATGTCTGGGAAGAGGTTGTCCCTCTGTCTCTAAAACATCATTATCCATATCAGTTAAAGGTTCCCTCTCCTCATCATTTTCTGCAGATGTATTAGGCCCAGGAATATCATAACTGCTCCCCCATTCCTGTGAATAGAGGGCAAGGGATAAGCAGTTTTTTATTTATATTCTTTCTGATCTCTCACTAATTTCTTTATTTTCCTATTCTTAATTACATTCAGTTGTTGTTCTACACTCTTAAACATACAGGTATACTCATATTCATTAGTTTTAAACTGAGAACTTTGCACAATCATATTATCCAGCTGAGGCACATGACTCGTCAGTGCATCAGTTAGTAATTCATTGTGTTTTACCACTAAGTGCATATATTCAGTCCCTTGTTTATCAAATAACTGTAACAGTTCTTTATTATAGAATTAATCCGCTACTAAACCAGTAGGAAAGCACCAAACGCTTGATCCTTTAGGTACAATATTCAATCTAATACATTTCAAAAATATGCATTATCTAACTGGATTTTTTTCATTTTTAACAATAAATGATCTAATTCAGAAAGTTTGTCTGAGAGATCAGTACAGATCAGTAGAAATCGTAGAGAATCAGTAGAAATCAGCTGTAAAAAATGTTTTTTTATGGCATTTTTAATCATGAATGGAATGGGGAAATACTAAGATCTGAAGTAGTTAACTTAATTTGTGCAACAACCTATGGGATTCGGACCCGACCTCAGATCCGAGCCGGCAGTTTTCAACAGCTTTTAGATCCGAGCTCCAAGCTCCTCCCCCCTACCCATAATCCCCTGCCAACCCTGACTGACTTCAGATCTAGTTTGCTGCGGTTTACTTCAGCAGCTTGATCCCGAGTTCCAGGCATTTTTTGTACATTTTGTGAGAAAATTTAACTTTTCTACCTCTTTTTCCTTAACTCTTGGTGTGACTGTGTTTTCCAGGTCCTTTTTCCCTTAGAACCACCTTAGTTTAATTTATTTTGTTCTATTTTCTAACCTCCCGCTTCCTTCGTGGTTCCGTCAGGGTTGTGTGTGTGTGTTTAGGGCCTAGTGTGTGGTTTTTACCTTCTAGTATGTCTGTGGCCCCAAAGTTAGTGCTTTCTAAGTGCACCGAGTGTGGACATAAGCTGTCCCCAGCGGATGGCCACACTCGGTGTGTGATGTGCCTTGGGGTTGAACACCAGTTCTCTGGTTGTACCATCTGTGCAGCGTTCAACCCCAGGGCACTGAAGGACCAGAGGTCTAAGCTGATTCTGGCGGGTCTTCTGCCCCCGGACTCGGCTTCTACCTCCGGTCCTCCCGTGGCTCCCGCTGCGGCTGCGGCAGCTGCCACTCCTGCTTCACCCCCCGGCTGGGACTCAACCTCCCGCCTTAGGCCCAGAGGAGAGGGAGGCTAGAAAAGAAAGGAGGAAGGAGAAGCACCACAAGCGGCAGGCCGAGGCCTCCGCTTTGGCCCCCCCCGGCTAAGCGGGCTTCTCCCTCCAGGACTTCTGGGTCTCCTCCTTCTCGGATCCAGTCCCCATGCTTTTCACCGGGTCCTGAGGAGGAGGAGACCCGATCTCCATCGAGGTCATCGAGGCGACACTCCCACCCCGCCTCGGTGGCCTCATCGAGATCTACCCGAAGTCTCACTGATGCAGATTTGGACCGGATGATGAGAAGATTCCTCCAGGCCCAACTGCAGATGGGAGTGCTCCTGCCTCCGCTCGACCCCCTTCTTTGCCCTGATAGCTCCTTCTCTGTCCCGTTTCCTGGGTTCGGCGTCTTCGGAGCCGGGCAGCCTTGGAGTCGGGGGTGTATCGGCGCCAATAGTCTCGGGTACTTCGGAGACGACACATCCCTCGAGACTGTCGGGTCCATTTTCTTCGGATCTGAGCTCTCAGAGACGAAGGCTGAGCTTTGGATCTGGCGGTATCGGTATGTCTTCAGCTCCGTCCATGTCAGAGCATGCTGGTCCATCGGATCCGATCGCTTTGGCGCCAGCTCCGATCCGTCCATCAGATCTGAGGGAGGGTCTGCTCTCGGATCCCAGAGAGAGCAGCTCTCCCTCGGCATTCGATGTGGTGGAGAGGGTTCTGTCGAGGGATTCCAGGCCCCCGGCCCTTGCCACGGCTCCACCCTGCACTCCTTCTCAGTTGGGTCTGACTTCCATCACCCGGCCCCAGGGGCAGCCTGCTCTAACGTCCCAGGTAGTTCCATTGGAACAAGATGTTGCTGGTGAGACCTCCTCAGACAGCCCCCCTGAGGAGGTTCCTCACAAGCGAAGGTGCAAGAGGAGGCACCTGGACTCCCCCGAGTCCTTGATTGAGGACACGGATTTGGAGGAAGGGGAAGGCTCCCCAAGATCACCCCCCCAAGATGTCTTATTTGGTGACATCATGGAGATGCTCAGAATAAGGGGGGGTGGTCTGGCCCAAAGCCTACCTCAGACAAATCCGTGTTCCTGGGGGCATTTGAAGCAGGCCCGTCTACCTCTTGGGTGTCCCCTCTGGCTGACCCCCTGGTAGACTTGATTACTACCAGGGCGTGGAAGGAGCCGGACACTGTGGAGCCAGTCCCCAAGCACCCGGACAAGATTCTCAGCCCACCCACCGACAAATCCCACTGGAGCAAAGGCCCCCCCATAGATGTCATGTTGGTGGCGGCGGCCACCAAGAGGGAACTTGCTCAGGAGAGTCCCTCAATTCATCCCCCGAGCAAGGAGTCTCGGTCGATGGACCGCCTAGGGAAGCGGGTGTTTAGTTTGGCTACCTTCTCTGTGAGGTCGTCGAACTACGTGGCACATGTACTACGACTGCAGCGGGACCTTATCAAAGAGTACGCTGCATCGCCCCCTCGAGTCCATGTCGGCGGAGGACAAACAATTGCACTTTACCCGGATGGCCACTCTACGATCCATATCTAACACCTCTATGCGGCTACTGTCTCATGCCATGGAAGGAGCCGCTAGAGCCAGCAGAGCGGGCCTCGTTATGAGACGTCAGCCCTGGCTCCGGCACTGTGATTTCACGGAACCCTTTAAGGCGTCTTTCACTAATGCCCCTTTTGATGGTTCTGCCCTCTTCGGCAAAACCGTGTGAGATACTTTGGTCCAGAGCGAAAAGGACGGGAAGACGTTGTCTGCCGTCAGAGTCCACTTCTCTGCTCCCCAGAGGTCCTTCTCTAAGAACCAAAAGGGACATAAGAAGATGTGGTTCCGGAAGTCGCAACAGTCTCGTCCCGCTCCGGACTCCCAGCCCTTCCGCGCCAGAGGAGGGCAGGGTGGACGCTGCCCTAGAGGCAGAGGGGGCCTGCGGAACTTTGGATCCAGAGAACCCTTCTCGGATCAACCCACGCAACACCCCTGAGGGGTTGCCCGACTGCTCCACTCTGGAGGCAGTCGGGGGGCATTTCTCGAAGCACCCAGCAGCTTGGGAGTCCATCACGACAGACCACTGGGTGCTTCGCATCATATCCAGAGGATATCAGATTCCCTTCTCTCGTCACCCACGCAGCCCAGATACCTCCCCGATGTTCCACCCGATCAGAGGGAGGCTGCAGCAATGGAAATCCAACATTTGCTGGAAAAAAGAGCCATCCAACACGTCCCCCCAGACCAGTGCGGGTCCAGGTTTTATTCCAGATTCTTCTTGGTGGCAAAAAAGATGGGGGACTTAAGACCAATCCTCGACCTCTCTTCCCTGAATCTGTCAGTAACCAAAGAGAAGTTCCGCATGGTCACTCTTCAATCCATTCTCCCGCTTTTATGGGAGAACAATTGGATGTGCTCTACAGACCTCAAGGATGCGTACTACCACATTCTGATGGACAGGCAATCCAGGAGGTTCCTCCGCTTCCGGCTAGGAGCCAGTCATTACCAATTCAGGGTCCTCCCCTTTGGTCTCACCACAGCCTCCAGGGTGTTCACCAAAGTGTTAGCAGTGATAGCGGCCCACATGAGGCTCCAGGGAATTCAGGTCTTCCCGTACCTGGACGACTGGCTCCTGACTGCCCCAACAAGGCATCTACTCTGTGCAACCAAAAACTACTTTCTTCATCTAGCTCCCCGGCTGAGGATCACTATCAACATAGAGAAGTCGTCTCTTACTCTGACTCAGACCTTAGACTTCATAGGGGCCAGATTTGACACGAACAAACTCCTAGCTTTCTTGACCTCATACCGGCTACTAACCCTGAGGCTACACATGCAAGCCATTCTGCAATCTCCAGCTCCCCCGGCGGAATTGGTCCTGAGGGCTCTTGGCTCGATGGTGGCAGCAATCAACCTATTGCCAATGGCACGTTTGAACATGAGGGTCTTACAATGGACCCTTCAGGTGCAGTGGTCCTCTCTTCACTATCCTCTGAGCCATCCCGTTCCACTCAGCAGGGCTTGCAAGAGGGCCCTCCTATGGTGGCTCCAATCCCCGGACCTCCAGCAAGGACACCCCTTTTCTATGACCCCTCCACTAGCCACGGTGATCACGGATGCCTCCCGCCTCGGGGGGGGGGGGCATTGTTCGGGCAGGACAGTCCAAGGCATGTGGGACCTCACGGAGACCTCACTGCATATCAACGTCCTAGAGATGAGGGCAGTGCTGTTAGCGTTGCAAGCACTTCAGGACCTTCTTCCTGTAGGAACGATTGCGATTCAGAAGGACAATATGTCAGTTGTCTGGTACATCAACAAACAGGGGGGAACCAGGTCTTACCCACTCTGCCGAGAGGCCATGAGAGTGTGGGAATGGGCGATCTCCACCAACCGCTTTCTCATAGCAATGCACATTCCGGGACAGTCCAACATCCTAGTGGACAAACTAAGTCGCACCATCCTGTTGCCATACGAGTGGTCTCTGAATCCCGAGATAGCGAATCGGATTTTTGCCAAATGGGGTCAACCCTGTTGCGATCTCTTTGCCTCTCCCTCGATCACAAAATGTTATGACTACTTCGCTCTCATTTCCACCTCCGGGGAACCCCCAAGAGACACTCTGGTGCATGCTTGGCCTCCTAGTCTTCTTTATGCTTACCCTCCTCTTCCCTTGATGCTGAAGTTTCTTCAGAAAGCCAGTCGGTTGGGGAGCAGGATTATCCTCATTGCTCCGTTTTGGCCTTGTCAAACCTGGTTCCCTTACCTTTGGTCTCATCTGGTGAATCCTCCTTGGATTCTGGATCCCAGTCCAGATCTAATATCCCACCCCCTAGATCTCCCAGTCCCGAAACCTCAAGCTCACAGCTTGGCTGCTCCAGTTCCACTCATAGCTAGGACTCACGGCATCTCTTCCCCAGTTAAAACTATTCTAGTAGCAGCGCACAAGCCTTCTACTAGAAAGATCTATAGCAGCAAATGGAAACATTTCTCCATTTGGGCGGAACACAAAAATTTGGATCCTTTTACAGCTCCCTTGCCCGCTGTATTAGACTTTCTGTCAGGACTGTTCCATCAGGGGTCTAGCTCCTCCACAGTCAATGTTCAACTAGCAGCTATCTCTCATTATCACGTGGGAAATGAACTGGGCCCCTTGATCACCACGAAATTATGCAAGACCTTTTTGAAGGGCACCTTTCTGCTCAGACCTCCAGTGAAGGATGTAGTCCCTCCTTGGGATTTAATGCTGGTGCTTCAGGCCTTGACAGCTCCCCTGTTTGAGCCTACAGCTACAGTAGATCTTAAATTCTTGTCATGGAAAACAGCCTTTCTTGTCGCTATCACCTTGGCTCGAAGGGTCTCTGAACTACAGGCCATCTGTGTAAAACCCCCTTTCACAAGGATAGAGTTTACCTCAGGACCAATCCCTCCTTTCTTCCCAAGGTTGCCTCTGAGTCTAACATTTACCAGTCTATCAACCTACCGGTCTTTTTTCCTAATCACCATAACAAAGGGGAATACAAATTACACTCATTGGATGTGCATAGACAACTTCGCTTCTACATCCACAGGACATCTGGTCATAGGAAATCCGACCAGTTGTTCATCTCCTTTGCCAAATTTAACTTGGGTAAATCTGTGTCTAAAGTCACACTGTCTAGATGGATTTCACAGTGTATCCTTTTGGCAAATGAAAGTTCGGGCAGGCCCGCACCTCAGGGAGTCCATGCCCACTCTACTCGTTCTGTGCCTACCTCTGCGGCTTTTAGAGCAAGAGTCTCTTTGGATGATATTTGCTCAGCAGCCACTTGCGCCTCATCTCATACCTTTATCAGTCATTATAAATTGGACATTATCTCCAGAGGGAGAGCATCCTTTGGCTCTGCAGTGCTCCGGAACATCCTTTCATGAAGGCCGCCCAAGATTCAGGTAGCTGGGGACTCTGTCCCATAGGTTGCTGCACAAATGAAGTTAACTACTTCAGATTAAGAAGTTATGTACTCACCATAACGTTCCATCTGAGTAGGTAAACTTCATTTGTCAGCAACCGTCCCTCCGTCCTGCCCCCTCACTTGTGAATGTCTTCATACACAGGTCCATGGGGTTTACCCACTTATCTTGAGAATGATAATTTTATAGCAGTCTCTGCTGTTGGGCAAACTTGATCTGAGGTCAGTCAAGGTTGGCAGGGGATTATGGGTAGAGGGAGGAGCTTGGAGCTCGGATCTAAAAGCTGTGACTGAATCAAACTACTTTATTTTCCTGAAGGCAGCTGGACTCTTCCATTTTGTGAATGGGTGTTCTTGGTTTCTGTATTTTGTTTGTTCTACTTTTTTTCATTTTGAAGTTGGAAGGTATGAAAAGGTTGGATTCTAAAATTATTCTAGTAGCAGCAACTTGGTCCTCTATACATACTTTTACAAAGCACTATATTCTTGATTCCTTTTGTAGGTCAAGATCAGGTTTTGCTTGGACTATTCTCCAATTGTTTCTGGACTCTTCTCCTTCCGCCTCCCAAATGTGGTAAGCTTGTATAATCTACCTCTATAGTTAAGGCTACTGCAGCAGTGATCAACACGATGAGCATAGTATAGTTGTGTAAGTGAGCTTACCATAACAGTAGATATTGGAATGATCACTGTTGCAGTAGCTGCTCCTTCCCTCCATCACCCTTGTTTTTTGGTATGTAGTTTATGTAGCGTTGTCTCCTCCCAGCAAGACGTTGTCCCGTTCGATTCTCAGCTAGAGCGTCTTCTGTGGAGACATGTGTGAATGGGTGTACCTTTGTTGAAGGTTGTGGGTTAGGGCTGGCAACTCAGCACGTAAAAATCAACTGCCAATCATTAGCGGACCGGAGTTCCGCTGTGGCGACCCCTAACCGGGAAAAAGCCGAAAGACACAACAACAACAACAACGTTTATGCCAGGATGTGGTTATTTATTTTTTGTTGTTCCTAGCATTGTCCTTTCAGGTCTATGGTTAATTGGTAAAAGGAAAAATCATTGAATGCAAAGCATCGAAACACCATCCATTGAAAGTGCACATTATCGAACTTGTGAGACAGGGAAAGTAATTACTTGGCCAGCACTTCCCCTTCTCACAAATGGCAGCATTTCAAACCCACCAGTGTGGGGGGCTTCACCTACCATTCCCCCCAACATGGGGGGCTTCACACCCACCCCCCAACTATGTATAACAACTCCGAGATTGCACTACAGTGGGGAAAAGTGAGATGGGGAAGTGTTGGCCAACTAGTTACTTCCCTGTCTGACAGGTTTAATGAAGTGCACTTTCGATGGATGGAGTTTCATTGCTTTGCATTTGATGATGTGCCATTCGATGGTTATTCCTTTCAACAATTAACCATAGACCCATCCTGTCAGGGTTCAGCCTCCCTCTCTCTATTGGCAGGAAAGTTCTGAAGGGTTTGGTGCCCAAACTCATCTTTTAGTCAGCTCAGCTCAAGCTGCCTGAAAGTTTGTGTGTGTGTAAGGTGCCCTGAAGCTTTGGAAGCTGGCTGGCTGGTATATCCTTGACAGGATATTACAAATATATCTTAGGCTACTGGTGCAGTGATCATTAAAGCATCTACTGTTATGATAAGTTTACTTGAAAATTGTATTTTTTTTTGCAAAGAAAGGGGTAGGAAAAGATTAATGTTGCTAAGTTATATGTTGACAGATGGGGGATGAGGAGTAGAATGGGGCTACTGTCAGTGGTGGAGAAGGGGCGTCATATGTAAGAGTAGTAGGACATGGAATAATCTAATAGACTCTTGGAGAGGCTGGATGTGATGGATACAAGTTTATAAGTGAATTCTTTGTGAAGATGCAAGTGTATGTGAAGTCTAGTTGCATTTCTGTAGGGATGTAAACAGAGTCTTTAGTTATGAAGAAGAGCATTGTGGTTGAATTCAGCTTTAAATTCTGCTAGTTGTGAGTTTTAGGTACTTTTGTGATGTGTTTGAGCCAAAAACCATATTGTGTTTTTCATATCAAATTATGT
Source organism: Protopterus annectens (assembly GCF_019279795.1). Classification (NCBI taxonomy): domain Eukaryota; kingdom Metazoa; phylum Chordata; order Ceratodontiformes; family Protopteridae; genus Protopterus; species Protopterus annectens. The sequence continues at coordinate 1,768,167,187 of NC_056743.1, forward strand.
GCTGAGTATTGTAGCCTTTGGGTCTGTTTTCGGTTTTCTAATATTTTAGACATGGGGAGATAATACAATTGTTATCTTGAGTTTGATAGGTTAGGTAGCATTCACCTTTATGGATTGGGATTATAAATGTTTGTTTTGAAATTTTGTGGACATTTTATTCGGAGATTGATCTTTTGGAAAGTACTGCAACAGGTCCTGCTGCCGTTTATAGATACTCAGATGGGATCTGAGCTGGAACAAGGATGGAAGGTTTTAATTTTTGTAGTAGTTTTTTGTGAGTTTTTGTCTAGCATTAATAAGGTGCAGGTTTGAAAGTTCCATCTGAGTTATTGTTAACAGTGGGTTTACCTTTACAAAACCGAATCACAGTGGTGGGATTACTCATATGAGCGAATCGTAACCACAAAAGTCAGAACAGCAACGATTCCATATGTTCGAAAATCAGCAAATCAAAAAGCAGATTTGCTGATTTTCGAACATAAATATCGAAAGAATTAAAAAAGAAGTGTAAAGCAGGTGCACCCCCCACACTCCCCTACTTTAATATTTTAACTCCAAAATTGCACTACAGCGGGGAAAGGAAACATTTTCCGATCCCCACTATAGTGCAGTCTGCCCCACAATGTCGAATGTGCAATGAGCAAATGTCACTTTGCATTAGCTCATTGCACATTCAAACCTTTTTCCGTCCGTTTGCAAACGGTCTTTTGGACAGTTGCTGTTCGCCCGTGTGCAATACGCACACATGAAGGTAAATCTTAACAATGTCTAGCAGTAATTTAACTAATTGTTTTGTATGGGAGATAGCAAACTGTAAGAAGTGCTTATTTAGAACAGGCTGTATTAATGTCAGTTTTATGAGGAAGTGGAATCAGTGTGGTTTTCTTTCCAGGCTTAGCAAGTGTATTGCTACTTTGCCAATATTTTTTAGGACAGTGTCTATATTTTGTTTGTTGATTTTGAAAGTAGTATTTTTTTTTCTGTAAAATGCTTTCACCTTGTTTATTGGGTGTTTTAAGTTTGGTTTGTTGAACTTGTCATGTTCTTTTTCCATAGTTTTCATGTTTTGTCTTGTCAGTAGTTGTATGGTCAATTATGTTAGCCAGGTTATGGAAGCAGAATTTACTTTTTGTGCATTGGGACTGTAAATTTAAATAGTTGATAGCATCTTGTAGTTGTGGATAAATAAGTGTGATCCAGTTAATTTTTATTTAAGCGAGTTGCTGAAGACGTCTGGATTAAAGTTTCCTTTGGAGTCTACCCAGATATAGACATTACTGACAATCTTTTGTTGCTTCAGAATTCTGAATGTTGGATTGGGTTGCTGATAAAGTCTGGTAGAATTCCTGAGGAATGGATGTTAAAGTATGTGTTGTTAGCATCTAGTCAAGAGTAAGTTGTCTACCTGGGGTTTTGTCTGTTCTTGTCAGTTAAAGAATTGGTTGTGCAAACACAAAGAAGTCCATAATATGAGGTACTTGTTGTGGTGAGGGATCAGGTCTAGGCCAGTCTATGTTTACATTTCCTAATACTATTGTTTGCTGTTTCTGTTTTGTCTTATCCAAGACAGTATACCCTCTAGTGTGTCAGTAGTTTTCTTGGATGTTAATGGTAGGAGGTAGATAGTAACTATATGAAATTATGTATATGAGTTAACTGTTAGATTGGTGAGACTTATTTTGGCTTTCTGAAATGTGGGTATGGGGGGTTGACATCTGGTTAGTTGCAGAAAACTGGAACATATGATGCAGATACATCCCACGTTTAGGGTAGTCAATCAGATCTAATTAGATTTTATGTTGTTGAGAGTATTTCCTTAACTGTTGTGTTTAATTTTAACCTTGTTTCTGTGATAGCCATTACATCTGGATCTTAGACCTCAATCCAGCTATGGAGGTCAGTTACTTTTATTACGTAAACCTCTGGCATTGATGTAATATATTTTAACCACTTGCGAGACACTGATTTAGTGTTCTATTTGTGTTAGAGTAGGTTATGCCAGAGTTAGACTTACTATCCCCACACAGGAGTAGTTAAATAAAATTCATTTTACATGATATTTTTCAGTATAACTTTATCAAGTAGTTGTTTTTTTTTTTTGAGAGGAATTACTTGTTATGAGGTATTGCAGATAAGTTATATTGATATAAGTGGTTTGATTTGAAAATATAATGGGTAAATAGTGGGTGATGTAGTGACAAAAATGAGTTTGGAAATTATGTTGGTAATATGTTGAAATGTATGCATCATAGATATGGTGAGCATTAATAGTATGTGTATTGCGAGGTTAACTTTGTTACATCCATTTTGGAGGTGAATTAGTGATTTGTTATAGGCTTGGAGTTACTATCTTAGTGTTTATTATATGGGGCAGTATTAAAATAATGTTATACTGATTTCTTTCAAAGAAGGTGCAGTCTACTTAGAAGGTAGTTTATGCTATCTATCTGTCTCTCTATATATATCTATGCATTTATATATATATATATATATATATATATATATGCACACACATATATATATATATATATATATATATATATTTGTGTGTGTGCGCGTGTGTGTATATACGCGCACGCACACACACACACACACACACACACACACACACACACACACACACACACACACACACACGAATGCACAAGATGTGGTTATATGTAGTGATTTTGTTAGAGTTGGGGATCAGCTAATTATGTGTAAAAGTAGACATCCTTGGGGGTGGCTAGGAGAGGAGGGAAGTGAGCCATGACAGAATAGGTGTCATACTCAATTAGATCATGCACTGGGAGGTACCTGCGAGATCACAGGAAGAGATAGGAGGGATCTTACATCATTAAGCTAACCATGCAAGATTTGCTTTGTGGATTAGTTATTTACAGTTGACTAGCTTATGTGCTTATTGCACTAGTGCTTGCCAAAATGTAGGTTAGTCCAGTATCAATATAGAATGGAGCCCAGGGAGTTGTGTTATTAGGGGGGAGATGATGGGTAGTAGTGTGCAAGGAGTGAGGTTAATCACTAGTCAATACAAAGAATTCCTGAATTGGTTCATAGGTTCAGGAGTTCATAGGTGTGTACTAGGCTAATGACCACAAGGGCCTTTTTAAGCCTAGCCATGAATCCCAAGTCTCCAACAAGTTCTGGTATACTTCATAAGTGTAAGCTGGGGCTTGGAGGATAAAACATTTATAAGCAGGGGCCTGGAAGATGAACCATTTACAGGTTGCCCGTGTCCATTAGAGAAATAGGTGCCAAACCAGGGATGAATTTTCTGTTCCCCATCCACTTGTCCAAGTTACACTTGAATTGGGTTAGGGAGGAACTCTGCTTCACATGAATGAGGAGCCTGTTCCAGAGAAGGGTTAGTCTCTGGGATTCATAAGTGTCTCCAGAAGGTCCTATTTATATCACAGGCAAGCTTTAAGTCTTTAGAATGGGTAATTCTGGTGCTGTTTGTTTTGTGGATATGCAGGAGGTCCATCAAAGTGGGGTCTGACAATGGCTTGTATGCCAGGCATAAATCTCCCCTCAACAACCTTTAGGAGACAGAATACAGGAATAGGGCCTTGAGGCAGTCTGTGTAGGACATGTTACTCATGCCCTGTATTTTTTAGTGAGGAACTTCTACAGCTGTTTCAGTTGTTGGATGTGCCTGGTTAGGTACCAAAGGGACAGTGTGCTCAATGATAGGTCTGATGAATGTCAAATACTCGGATCTAGATGCCATACCTTTGTTTATAAGTTGTACAACACAGAATGATTTCCTCACTACTGTAGACTTATGTTGGTCAAAGGTTGGATTACTATCTGTGAGTGTCCCCAAGTCCCTAACTACTGGGTCAGCTGTTATAGGTGTGTTGCCAATATGATAGTTACCAGGGGTGGATGACTTCCCGAAGGATACTATTATGCATTTCTTGGCATTAGTTTTTGCCCATGGCTCTGGTACCAGTTATTTGTGTGTGTCAGCCCTTCCTACAGAACATTAGTGTCAGTGAGGGATTCTATAACTGCTCTTAATTTGCAATCATCTGCAAATTTAGTCAGCCAGTGACCATTGACATTGGCCTTGACTTCAGAAAAGTAAATGCCAAAAAGGAACGGTTCCAGGACTGATCCCTGAGGTCTCTGCTTGTGACTGGCCTCTTTGTAGAGATGGACTCCACAATTTTAACTTCTTGGCTCCTGTCTGTAAGCCATTTGGCCATTCACCACCTCTTGTGACTGGCCTTTTTGTAGACGTGGACTTCCCAATTCTAACTTCCTGGGTGCTGTCTATGAGCCTTATGGCTATCCACCAGGTGACATAAGGATTTATGCCTAACCTCATGAGTTTATTAACAATGCCTGAATAGAGTATTGTATCATATGCCTTGGCCAGGTCAAGATAGGCAGTATGAATCATTTTGCTCTCATCCATTGCTTTGGCGACCTTCTCAAAGAAGTCCACCAGGGTGAGTGAGCATTACTAGCCCTCGATGAAACCAGAGTGGGTTGGGTATGGTGTCTGGAGGTTTACTATATCATTATTGATCATTTCAATAATTATTTCCAAGGCTTTGCAGATAAGACTAGTGAGACTTATGTGTCTGTAGTTTCCAGGGTCTGTAGATGGTCCACCTTTTGTACAGAGGGATGACTGTTGCTGTTCTCCATTCGTGAGGGCCAAACCCTGTTTGGAGGCTACAGTTAAATACCGATTCCAGAGGGCCTGATAGGTCATGTTTCATGCTATTTAGAAGACTTCCTGGGATATTGCCTGGGCCCAATGATGCAGTGTTCTTGGCCTTAGAGAGAGCATTACGGACCTGTTCCCTAGTGATAGCAGGGGGAATTATATCTGATGGTATTTCCTGAGGGAAGGTTGATGTGAAGAGAGAGTTAAAGCTGTAGCTTAATGTGTTGGCCAGTAGGTTTGCTATATCTTCGGGATTAGTACAGGTGGCTGCATTGACAATGAGCTCTGCACACAATTGGGTATTGCCTTTGTGGTTGTAGACATAGTTAGGAATGCCTTGTGTTTGTCCTTGGCAAAATTTACCTCAAATTTGGCTTTTGTAGACTTTATTTGTCCTCTGAGTTATTTGTTTAGTTTGATGAGAGTGCTTTTATCCTGCTGAGTGCTACACCTCCTATTTTTGACATGCTTTTCTTTCTTCTGTTATTCAGCTTACTGATGCAATTCCACTGGGGGTGGCTTGTTTTTTGTGTTAGTTCTGTAATTCTTCCTGGTGGGTACAGCTGCCTCTATGCAGCTATTAACATGCTTGTTATAGGGTTTCTGTGAACAGCTTTCCGTAGACAGCGGTGTTCTCAGGGTTTATGGGGGCTTGCAATTTTTCCAGGTTATCATTCAGTAGTAGGAAGTTAGCCTTAGAGTAGTTTCTGAACATTCCAGGGTTAACTTGAGGTTCCAGATTTTATTTTTACTTCAAAGGAGACCATTTTATGGTCTGACCTTGCCAGATAAGACATTACACTAGGAGGTGTGTAGCACTCTCCCCTATTAGTGAGGACCAGATTCCAGTATGTTTGCACCCTTGCTCAGTGTATTGACAAGCAGCTGGTCCAGGGAGTTTGTGTTTACAAAGACCAGGAATCTCTGTGCCTGTATGTTTGGTGTCATATATGATTCCAATTTAATAGTGGGGTAATTAATGTCACCCATGAATATGGTATTGAGTTGGATGGTGAGTGTTTCAAAGACGTTTAAATGCATGTTATGGGTTTCCTGTGTCATAAAGGGGGACCTGTGTTTTGCAAGGAAGTGGTACATGATTTTACCTGTGGTGATTTGAACATGGAGAAGCTGAATTGCATTGTCCTGTTTAACCAGCCTTGAGGTATATTTATTTTTGATGTAACTCGAGACACATCCATCTTTAGCCCTTGTCTGTGTAGTAGCTGGTCTAAATGTAGTCCCTGTCTATGTAGAATGGAGATCAGGTTTGGCATGCCAAGTTTCTCAGGCTACAGTTCATAGACTTAGCTGACTCCTTCGCATGGAGTAGTCTACTTGATGGCGATAGGCAAGTTCTTGAGAAAGTGCCTCTGGGAAGATGCCGTGTGTTTAGGGGTAGTGGGGAAGTACTTGCTGCTCTCATGACCTCTGTGTAAAGACACCTTGTACTTTATCAATGTGGCTTTTATTCATCATCATCATCATCATCATCACCACCCTTTTTCAGCATTTTTTCTACATGGGGTCGGGGTGTCTTGTCAGTTGTCACCACCTCTCTTGATTCACTGCCACTCTCCTATCTTTTTTGACAGTCATGCCTGACTGACATAGATTTTCTCATAAGAAATGCATCCATATCTTAGCTGGATGTCCTTGTTTCCTATTGTCTGACTGGCATTTTTTATTACAGTATAATTATTACATGAACACAGCAGTTGTTGGCTACCTAACAGTGCCACTGCTTCAGTGGCTGGTGAAGAGATCATAAGTGTTACAGGGAATTTATTAGGCAGAAGGGTTAGGATGGATTTATGAATTAATTTAGTAAAATTAGAACAGGAAAGTATACGCAGGCATTCTTGGATGAATAAGGCTTTGATATAAGTAATTTTGTTAGAAGCAGCATTTCAAGATTGGAAGCAGTATTTCAGAATAGGACTTTTATTAGAAGCATGTTATTAAGCTACATTATGAGTGAGGCTTTGTCAGGATAGTGACATTGTTAAAAGTGCATGAATAGGAAGGCTGTAAGTTGTATGTCTATATAGTAGAGATAGGGAAGCATAGCTATTTTCTGTTTATTCAGCATGTTTGGCAAGGTGAAGTGGGGAATGTAAGTCATAGGATTGTATATCATATCCCCACTTAGAAAGAATGCAGAAAGTTTCCAGAGCAGTGTTGGGCTTTGAATCATCAGCTAGATAGGAAAGACAGTTTTCTGGATGATGTAACAGTCAGTCATCCATAATGTAGCTGTCAGCCAGATGGAGAAATTAATTTTATTGGACATGGGATATTAAAAGACAGCATGGTGAAAAGGGGACACAACTTTATTGGATTGGGAAGGTATGATGGGAGGCTGGTACCTTGTAGATGGAGAAGGTGTGTGTATTGGTTAAATTTGTGAAATGTGATAAAAGCTTAAGAAACTATTGGATAATGTACTAGACAGGGACTTGCCTTCAGTTGATTAAAAATTGATGAATGCTGCATGTTTTAATGTATGATAGCCATTGCTTATCATGATTTAGATTTTCTTTTGGTAATTCTTGTGAAACTGCTGTTACCTGTTAGAAATAAAACTACAGAAATGTGCCTTTGGTCTCCGAGACATTCTTTTGCACATCTATGATACCCATTCAGAAACGAAGTAGTAAACAACCTTGACAATGTTTTAGGTTACCCTTGCTCCAAGGGTGCTGCTAGCACTTCAGTAGCCTGTGAAGAGGTCATGTCTATTTAGAAGCAAGGAATTAGGCAAACTTGACCGTGACTGGAGTTACAGTTACTGCAGAAACACTAATAGTACCACTGCTTCAGTGACTGGTAACGAAGTCATGATTGCTCAGAGGCAAAGGATTAGGCAGCCTTAACAAGGCTTAGAGCTGTAGCAATGGGCATTTATGACCTATAGATGAGGTAGTGGTGTTCTTACAAGAGGCCAATGAAGATTGGTAATGTGGGATGATCCCCAAGCATTTTTCTGGAATGTAGCTTTAGATGATATTTGTGCAGAATTCACTTGGACTTCTGTCAGTAGTTTTTGCACAGCAGTTTAAACTTGCTGTGATGTCCAGATCCATGTCTTCACATGGAACAACCATTATAAGAGGTATGCTTCCATAAGGGAGACTACCCATGAGGATTAGCGTTGTATTCTTCCCTCCTGTTAGTAAGGATTGACTTCATCTTACCAGCTATGAAAGATGGAGTGGAATGACATCATGTTGCATTGTGGGATAGGCTTAGGGACCTAGGAAGCCTAGGAAAGTTTTACACGTTGACATTTCCTAATGACTGACACCTTTAGTCATGCTATTACTGAGGATGGATCTGCTGGTTCACATCTATTTTTATTGCAAGCACACATACCTGCCACAAGGATATAGAAATACATACACACTACAATGGCACAACATCTCCCCAGCCACTACCACCAGTACCAGAGGTAGTAGTGCACGCCATCACAGGCCCATAATGTCATTTTATTTGTTTATTTTATTTTGTTATTTATTTACATTTGTTTACTGGGATAGTCCAACTGGGTAGAAGCCGATTTTCAGCGGAGGCCCGGGAAGAAATGCTTCATAACATAAATACATAGGTTTAGAATTAAAAGCACAATTCACAGTATTAATAAACAGGTTTTGAATGTTGTACATCATGAGAGTGGAAGGAGAGATATAGACAGTTACTAAGTATAATAGACACAAATCCTTTTTTTTTGTCTTACAACAAGAGAGTGGAAACATTCAGAATTAGTATGTATGAATTCCTGAAAGATTGATTACATACATCTTATCATCATGATAGTATAAGAACATAATTTAAGCTATTACCTTAGAGATTGTATTAACTTTGTAAGTATAGATTTCTAGAGGGTAGCTAAGTAGGTTACAGGTATATGAATGATGGAGATTATAGATTGCTAGAGGGTAGCTGATAAGGTTAGAGGTATGTGAATAATGGAGAGGTACAGGAGTTATTACTATGAGTACTCTGGGGTGGCTGCATCCAGGAAGAGAAAGAAAAAAGTAAAAAAAAAAAAAAAAAAAAAAAAAAAGTGGGGTGGATGGCATTAGCTGGGGCTAATACAAGAGCAGATCAATTTGCTATTGAGGTACTCTTTCAGCAGTTTTTTAAAATTGTGGTTGGTTGGTAATGTTTAGAATATGTTGGGGAATTGTGTTACAGATTTTGGAGATACAAAGGGAATAGATGGAATCTCCAGATTTATTGTTGCTTTTGGAAATGTTTAGTAATGTTTTATGTGAGGATCGGAGTTGTTGAGTGGTAGCCTAACGTTGAAGCATTTGTTGTAGGTTGGGGGTCATTGAGAACAGAGTTCAAATAAAGTGACCATGAGCAGTAGTATGCAGGAGTGAATGATAAGCACTGCAGTTCACCATCTTACTTAATTGTGCTTCTGCAGCCTGTGTACTGCAGCTGCCATTAATGTTTCACATTGTGGACTTGTAGACCCTGCTGAAATTATGAGTAAACAGTACCCTCACATGCCTGCATGCAGGCAGTATACTAGCCTGGGGGTACACAGTACTTCCCTACTGCACACCCACACCAGGGAGGTATGAACCCTATAGCCCAAATGTCTCACATTGTATATCTGCATTGGTGTAGCTTTACTTTTCTGTGTAGTATGGCAGCAGACCCAGGTAAGGCTTAAGCTTGCATGGAGCAACATCATGAAGTTGTGATTTCATTTCCTGCTGTTTAAAGTTGCCGTCTAGGACAAAAAAGGCCAAACAGTGCTCACAGATGGATTTGAGTGATCTTAGCAGGCAGCTCCTTCCCTTTGGAGAACATGTCCTTCCACCAGACAGCTGTACAGCTTACATTGCTATGCACTCTTTCATTGGCAACCCACCCTCCCTGAATGCCACCTGTGTCATTTTTACAGGAAAGTACACAGCTTGCAGCGATGGGCATCCCTTAAGGTAATAAACTCAGCAAAGCCTTCCCTTTCACATCCTACACAACCCATACTTATGGGCTGTTATATTTCATGCTCCCTTCCGAAGTGCACCTCCACGATTTTGTGAAATACAGAATGCCACTGTGTTGTGCACTTAACCCCTGCAATGCTTTTCTACCCAGAGCACTATTTCAAATCTGAAGGCACTCAGTACACTAGCAATAGTTACTAATAGTAACTAGGTAAAACTTATTTTTATAGGTTGTTTTCAGGAATGTGAAAATAAGTTGTACCTGATTGCTGTAAATAAGTGTTGCTTGAAATGTTTGGGATAAAAGACTTGTTCTCACCATTTTAATGTATGCTGTTTGCAGTTGCAGTAAACATACTCATGAATAAATGTGTGACAATATCCCAGCCATTATAATACTGACTAATTAACAAATCTGTGGCAACATACCAGCCATTATAATACTGTCAGCAGCAGCTGCCAAACAAACTGGATTGAACCACTGTATAGGGGAAGGCTTAAATCCATTTGGTTTGCTTGACAGTACAAGTATAATACCAAGCACACATATAAAAAATAGGGGGTTCCCCACACTGGTTTTCTAGTTATGCGTGGCCAGTAAATTGAATATTGTTGCAAAAAGCCTGCAAACAGCTGTTGACTAAAAGAGCACATCAGACCTGCTCTGAAATGCTTACACCGTGGCATTTATTCCTTCCCATGGAGAGCCAAGCAAACATGTGAAATAAATATTTTGCTTCATACTGTTATCAGCCTTAATAAAATGTGAATTTTTGTAACAAGATGGTGAGGGTTATAGATATAATTATACCAGCAGCTACAGTTCCACATTTATTTGAGCAGTACATATCTTATTTTATTGTACTTTCTGAATGAATGTTAAATATTCCTGTTTATTTTTACATTGCCTCAACTTTTAAGGAATTTTTTTTTTACCAGCACTTTCAGTATCACTATTGAATTACTCCTCTCAATGAAGATACAACACAGAAAATGAGGAGGAGCTGTAGATTGCTTCAAGAATCCAAAGTTGTTGGTTCATAGGTCAGACTACTTAGTATCAGGTACACCAATACATGCTTGACAAGCCGTCATCTATTTTATCAAAGGTATTCACTTTGTTACAGGCTTCTGTACTAGTCATGTGTCCAGAAATATGTAGACTGTCATTGCAGAACAGCCTAGATCCACTGACAGCCGTACTCAGTGATCACAGTTTAATTCCAGTGGTTACACATCAGTGCAATGTGATGACCAGCCAAATATCATACATATTAATAAAAACTTCAGTTGTACATATGTTTTTACAGTTAACTTTATATAATAACAGCTTTTTCTTGTGTTGTGTGAAAAAAGTGACTTTTAATTACTTTAAATTTTTACTGGCTCTTGCTGATTCTTTTCTACAGGAAAGAGGCACCATTTTTGACTTGACCATGGAACAAGCTAATGGCCCCACAGTTGGTACTTCTTCCAGCCACAAAAAGAAAAACTTAAGCAAAAAGCTTTTGACACCACATCAGGCTAGCAGTTTTCCTCGGTCACTGGTGGGTGACTCTGCTGTGGCCATAGCTTGTTATCTGGATCTCTCTGGTGTAGCACCTGCAGTCACTATTGACTCGGGGTTAGCCACATCCTCTGGCTTTTGGGGTCCCCTTAGGGGAAAAGGGAGAGCCACTCTTGTCGGTCCTACGAGAGGGGACATGGAAGACTTCCCGGTTCCATCAGAATGTTGTGCCCAACCCTTGGGAAGCTGCTGCTACCATTAATAATACTGTTGACCCCATTTTTCCCATCAAAAAGAAATAGAAAACTAAACATATATCTTACTCCGCTGCAAATTTCCTTAGACAGGAGTAATTTATTGGGCCTGGCTCAGGGTTTAAGTTAGGCCATTGGTTCTTCTTATAAGATGGCTTCTGGTAAAAGAAACGGGAATACCTCTTTTTTGTGAAGAAATTTAAGATTCTGAATCTTGACAGGAATAAGAAAAAGGGACAGATACAGGGTTTTGTTCTCAGTTTTCTGATTCAGACTTGGAGGAGAGCTCAGTTTCTGATTTTCTCTGTAGGGGTTGCTCTTTCTCTGAGACTGCTTCCAAAATGTGCTAATGTTTTCAATCGGAGAACATCAAGGTTTCCCAGTCCCTCAGAAAATACTATGATGTGAAAAATGAGACTGTAAATTTGTCTTCGGATAGAGATTTCATTTTTGGTTCCTCTGCTGCAGAGGTTATCAAAAAGTTTGATGAAAGAGTTAAGTTACAGGGAATATTGTAAGATTTTTCATCCCTCATTTTCCAGATTTTCCAAGTGATTCTCTAACCCTCATCCAATTGTGGCAAAAAAAAACAAACAAATGTTTAAAAAGAAATGGCAGGAGAGTTCCAAAAGGAATTCAGGAACCCCCATACGATGGGGGTTGGTAAGGGTTGGGGGGGTGGTATAATGGTTAAGATATTTACCTCACATAAACAAGGTACACAGTTTGATTGTCATATTTGAATGGGAAATTGGCTATGCTTAAAATGGTCCACAAGGGCAGCTAGCCTAGTACTTGTCTATAAACCTATGAACCTAACACCAAGGACAGTTCAACAAGTCAGAATGACTATTTAAGAGATCCTAACCCCCCCCCCCCCGGCAGTCCCCTTTCCCTTTCAGAATGTCTGAATCTCCACTTTTCTCTTTAGCAACAGATAGTCTGAGACAAATGGGTTCTGAAATTCATTCATCAAGGTTACAGATGACAGTGGGAGGAAATCCCTCCTTTCCAGGGGGTAATTCACCATCCAACAGACCATACTGATTTATTTTCCCCCCGGTGCTTCAGTACATGCTGTTCCAGGGAGTGATAGAACCAGTTTCTCCTTCCTCGGCTGGGAAAGGTTTTTATTCAAGGATGTTTTTAGTGCTAAAGAAAGAAGATGCTTAGAGACCAGTTCTGGATCTTTCTTTTCTAAACTGTTTGCGATAGTGCCCAAGTTAAAAATGTTGTTACTTTACAGTCTGTTCCCTCTTCTTCCTCATTTAAGTTTTCTAGCAACACTATATTTAAAAGATGCTTATCACCACATTCCTATTCATCCAGACTTCAGGCTTTTCTTAAGGTCCTGTATGCCCTATTCTTTGGACTAATGACTACACCAAGCAGGTTCACAAAGTGTCTAGCTCTAGTTATAGCTCATTGCAGGCTACACATTATCCATATTTTTCCATATTTACATGACTTACTTATCTCTGCAGGGTCTTTTTCAAAGTGTCAGGAATCTCTCACTAGGGTGAGAGATCTCTTACATAAGCTGGGATTCCAATAAATCATTCAAAAGTCTTTTTTGTTGTTTTCACACAGGATTGGGCTCCTGGGCTGTCAGCCAGGCATCTCAGTTTACAGAGATTTTTCTTCCACAAGAAAAAAAGATATATAGATAGATATATATTCCTACATTTTCCACTCAGCCTTCGGTCACTGTGAGGTAATACCTCAGGATTTCTGGTCTCATGGTATCTATGATTCTCACGATACCCCTGACAAGACTCAACATGAGAAAGATACAGTGGTATCTGAAGACTCTTGAGTCCCAGCTCCAGCATTCTTCGTCTTTTCAAATCCCAGTGCTGGGAGCTGCCAGAAGAAGCATCACTTGGTGGAGACAGCAAATGTCCCAAAATCCAGGTCTCTCCTTCTCCTTCATTTTTCCAAAGGAGTCGGTCACCATAGATGCCTTGTACTTTGCTTGGGGAGTAGTTTTAGAGGGATACAAGTGCAAGGTGTGTGGGACACCAAGGACAGATGCAAGCAGTTAAATATCAAAGAGATGCTTGCCCTAATCAAGGCACTCAACTCTCTGAATCATCTGTAGTCCCTGGGACATCTTCAAATTGTTGCAGACAATACCATACTCATATGGTAGGCCAACAGACAAGGGGGAACCAGGTCTTATCCCCTCTACAGACTAGCCATGTTAACTTAGGATATAGCTTCACAGCACAATCTCCCTCTACAGGCATCCTACATTCCATCAGAGAAAAAGTGTGTGGCAGGCAAGCTGAGCATGACAAGAGCAGATCCTCAGGAAAGGAAACTACATCAGGGGGTCTTCCAAGATTTGATCCATCTGTGGGGAGTTCCTCGAGTAGATTTATTTGCCCCCTCTCTGAACAATCAGCTGGCAAGATCCTACTGGAAGACAGATAGGTTCATAGGTTCATAGGTTCATACTAGGCTATCTGCCCGAGGGCATTTACAAGCCTAGCCCATAGTTTTGTGGCTTACGCCACCCCTTTAGTATGGGGAACTATACCCATTATTTTGCTGTGCCTCTGTCGAGCAGTGACACTGAGGTAATCCCTGGGGTATATCTGCGATCTCCCATCCATTGGTCAAGATTTCTCTTGAACAAGGCCAGCGAGGTGCTCTGCCTCACATATACCAGGATTTTATTCCACAGCATAGGGAGTCTTTGGGTGATGAATCTATCCCTCCAGCACGTCCTATTAATAGCCGTGTCGAGGTTTAAGTCTCCCGCCCTTGTGGCTCTAACGGATCTAGATTTTTTGAGGTGAAGCATATTCATCAAATCTGGGTTTGACATGGCCTTGTATGTTAGGCAAAGGTCACCTCTGATCAGCGTGCGACTGAATAGAGCTGGAGTTCTTTCAGTCGGGCAGCATAGGACAGATGTTTGAGACCCTTTATCCTTTTGGTGAGGAACTTTTGTGGCCTCTCCAGCTTCTGCAAGTGTCGGGTCAGATACATTCCGAATGGGGAATTGTACTCAATCATTGGTCTGATGAGTGATGAGTATAGGGAGACTATGACCTCCCTTGATCTAGATGAGAATCCCTCATGATAAGGTGGGCAATGTAGAAGGTCTTCCTAACTACTTTAGCTACATGGGTGTCGAATGACAGACTACTATCAACCTGGGTCCCCAGGTCCCTGATAACTTCTTCTGTGCTCAGTGGATTGCCACCTATTTGGTAGCTAGGGGTAACCTTGTTTTTCCCGAAGGGTATGACTATGCATATTTTGGCATTTAACTTTAGGCCATGGCTCTGGCACCAGTTATCCATTTCTGTGAGACCCTTCTGAAGGATATCTGTGTCAGATGTGTTTTCTACTATGGCGCCCAGTTTGCAGTCATCTGCAAACTTTGTCAGCCATAACCCTCCTGTGTTTGCTTGTACTTCAGAAAAGTAGATGCCAAACAAGAGTGGGCCCAGGACTGAGCCCTGTGGTACACCACTTGTGACAGGCTTTGAGTCTGACATGGCGCCAGCAACTCTGACCCTGTGGGTTCTGTCACTCAGCCAGTTTGCAACCCATCTTGTGATGTATGGGTTAACATTTAAGCTGATGAGTTTTTCAATGATACCCGAGTGGGGTATTGTATCGAAGGCCTTCGCCAGATCGAGGTAGGCTGTATGGACTGCCTTTCCTCATCAATGGCTTTGGTGACTGTTTGAAAAAGTCAACCAAGTTTAGAAGGCATGATCTGCCTTTGACAAAGCCAAACTGGGATGGATCCAAAGTCTGCAAATTCCCTATGTCTTTATTTATGAGGTCCATTATGATCCTCTCCGTGGCTTTGCAGATAAGGCTTGTCAAGCTAATGGGCCGGTAATTTCCAGGGTCGGTGGAGGCACCGCCTTTGTGAAGTGGGACCACAGTTGCAGTGCGCCACTCCCTGGGTACGTATCCAGAGGTAAGACTATGATTAAACAGCTGTCCTAGCTGTGGGTTTAATTCCTCGTTGAGATGCCTTTCCTTTCCTTTCCTTTCCTTGGACAGCAATGTTCCTTTATGCTTTTCCACCAGGGTACATCTGAAGATTGAGAAGGAGTCCCCCAAGATCATTGCAGTGACTCCCTTCTTGCCCAGGCAACGGCAACAGTGGTTCTACCTTCTTTTGGAAATGGCCAGAGGCAATCACCATTAGCTTCCTCACAGACAGGATCTACTCACACAAAATCAGGGGTGTTTAATACACCCTGATCCCAATTAGCTTCAGTTGACCATCTGGATGATATGTGGGTAATGAAATACTAATGGAGGCAAGAAAACTTGCTACTAGAAAATCATATATTAGCAAATGGAACTTTTTTTGTAGTTGGTGCCAACAACATTACCAACACCCACTCAGGGCAAGCTGTTATCTGGTTTGATAATATTTGTGTGAGTCACTGTTGTATAGCCTTTCTTACTCCTCCATCAAGGTTCATTATCGGCTTTTTCAGCATGTCTTCCCATGGATCCTGTTCTTTCAATGCATTCTCATTTCAAAATGTTTTTTGAAAGGGGCTTCTGAGAAAACTAGTAGCCCCTCCTTTGATCATAATCATGTGTTAGAGAAGCTAACATTTGCTCCATTTGAACCAGCTAATCTGAATGATTTGAGATTCTAAACATGAGAAACTGTTTTGCTGACTGCTGTTACCTCTGCAAGAAGACTATCTGAGTTGCAAGTTCTTATGGTGAGTCAACGCTATCTCATTTTCCACAGAGACAGGGTTCTTTGAGAACTAATCCTTCTTTTGTGCCTGAAGTGGTATCTGAGTTTACTTTAAGCCAAACTATCAAGCTCCCTGTTTTCCTTTTTAATTCTAAAAATCAGGAAGAAAGGATACTCCAAAACCTTGGACGTCCGCAGAAAACTTGGGTGCTATCTTGACAGAACTAAATCTTTCAGCTGTTTGGATCAGTTGTTCATTTCTTGTGAGGGTAAGAAAAAGGGACAACCTGTGTCAAACAGACTATTTCCAAATGGTTATCTCAGACTATTACCTTTTTTTATATTCACCACAACAAAACTATTCCAGGCAGAGTCAAGGACTACTCTGCCAGGGCCTTGGCTTCATATATGGCTTTTTGGAAAGGATTCAAATCTAGAAGTATTATAGAAACAGCAACTTGGTCCTCTGTACATACATTAACAAAGTATTACAAGCCTGATTTCTAATAAAGGTCTAGATCAGGCTTTACTAGGAATATTCTCTATGGGGTCAAGAATCCTTCCCCTTTGACCTCCTAAGTGCAGTAAGCTAGGGTAATCTAACAATACAGCCAGGGCTACTGCAGCAGTGATCAATATGATGAAGAAAGCACAGTTGTGTAAGTAAACTTATCATAACAGTAGATGATTGAATGATCACTGCGGCAGTAGCTGCTCCCTCCCTCCATCCCTCTTGATTCTTGATGTGCTGTTTTTTTTTAGGGTGTGGACTTTTATTTTCTGCTGATCCTAGCATTGTCCTTTCAGGGCTCAGCCTCCCTTTCTCTATTGGCATGAAAGGTTTGAAGGGCTTGCTGTCCAAACATCTGATTATAGTCAGGTCAGCTCAAGTTGATAGATGGTTTTACATGTGTACGGTGCCGTGAAGCTTTGGAATCTGTCTAACTCTTATATCCTTGGCAAGATACAACCCATATAGCTGTTTACCAAGGTGGATGGAAATTATGCTTGGGTCCTTCCAGTGGGGTATTTCTTAGTCTGGGAAAAGACGTCCTGCTCAGTCTTCTTAGGTCAGTAATGATCTTGCTCAGTAAGGAAAAAAATAGACACCAAGACCCGTAGGGTGGGATTCAGTAGACCTTTGTTCTTCTCCAGTAATGCAGCAAGCTCAGGGAAAAAAAAGCTCCAAATCATTGACAACAAGCATGGGGGGAAAAACTCCAAATCATCAACAAAAGCCGCAGGGAAAAAGCTCCAAAATCATTGACAGCAAGAGAATATTTGCTGTTATGGTAAGTTTACTTAAGCAGCTGTACTTTATAAGTGCTCCATTTGATAGCCCTTTACAGCAAAAGTGAAATAGGGGGAACAATTAAAACTTTACTTGTATGATAAATTATTTGCTGTCAAGGCTTTTCGAACCCTTCCCTTTGGTAACATTTATGTCAGTTTCAGACTCTCCCAGGCCTCCAAAAGCCTAAGGTGCATAAGTCAGAGCCCCTCTCCAAAGCCTTCGTCTTCACTGTCTGAGATATACTGTAAGAAATTAGATGCTTTGTCAAACATTGTATTCCAAGTTGTGGAATCTAAATTTCTTGTTTAACAATCTGAATCTTAGGGCTTTACTCCAATACCTGATAAATATTTTTTGTCAGATTTTAAGCATTGGACCTAATTCCATGAGTTTGATCGCTTTTAATTTCTCCAAATTTTTTTTTGTTTCTAATACTATGATGGGAATGGACCCCATTCCTAAGTCAAAGTATGATTAAAGTTCATGAAATTAGTATTCTTTCAATCTTTGATGTCAGCCAGAAGTGCTCTTCACAGTACTTGCAATGTGTCGAGTAATGACTCATTCTGCAATTCATACTGGGTTACATGGATTGACAACATATCTAAATACGGTTGTAGATTCTTTTTTATAAGACCCGTAGCTCCTACTACTATTGGAACTGTCTGGGTATCTTTCTTCCACATTGCTCTCGTTTCTGCCTGCAAATCCTGATATTTTTTGACTTTGTGTCTTTCTGTACACAAGACACTGTAGTCACTGGGTGTAGCGATTTCAATGATCAATGCTACTTTTGTCTTCTTTTCTTGGACCACTATATGTGGTTTTCTAGCATCTATCTTTTGAAATGCTGGTAATGGGTGATCCCATGTAATATAAACTTCATCATTTTCTATGATGCTTTGTGACTGTTTCCAGTGTTTTTCAGCCACTTCAATACCATAATATTTGCACAATCCCTGGTGCAACAGTCTTGCCACATTATTACGCCTTTCAGTATACAGTCCTTCTGCCATTATGTCATAACCAGCAACAAGGTGTGCAACTGTTTCCAGTTTGGTTTTACAAAACCTACATTTGTCTGTTTCTCCCATATGTTCAATGGACTTTGGAAACCAGCATATACATAGCCCACTACCTTGGGATGCCAATATTAACCTTTCATCTGTTGGTTTGAATTTGCCTCTCCTTAACCATTTCTGCATTCATTCCTGATCAACTTGAGGTTCTTCCAGAAGTTTTCTATACTTGCAACTATATTTATGCTTTTTCCACATTTCTTGCCTTCTCATCTGGCCCTTCACCGTATATTCTTTCTTTTGTTTTTTGGCACATTCAGTTGCTGCCTGATTTTTATCTATTTCTGGTTTGATTTCCATTCCTGCTTGACACCGATATGCTTCTGCTAAATTAAGTAGAGAAGTCATCTTAGATTTATTCTCCTCACATTTCAAAACTTTCACTATATTTGGGTCTTGTGAGGTCAGCAGATATGTGTGGAGTTCCACGATTGCCAATCTATACATGTAGTCAGTTTCAAGGAGGCCCATCCCTCCTTCAGAATGGGGATTATATAATCTTGGTTTACACTGATTTTTATAAATCATTTGGTGAGCACGCCGCATCCTTCTTGTTTTCCTGTCTAATCTATCCAACATGTTTTGGGACCAGTCAGTCACTCCAAAACTATAAATTAGGACAGGAAGAGCAAATTGGTTTATAGCTTGGATTTTGTTCCTAGATGTCAGCGCTGTTTTCAGAATTACTTTAAGTCTTCTAAAGTATTCCTTACTAAGTTTTATTTGCATCTGTTCATGTTTTATTGTTGATCCTTCATCAATTCCCAAATATTTATACACTCCTTCTTTCTCAAGTTCTTTTATATTACCTTCTTGTCCCAAACTGATATTTCTCTGGTGGTGCAGTTTTCCTGCTTTAAAGGTTGCTTTTGCACACTTTTCAAGACCAAATGACATTCTTATATCATCTGAAAAAGTTTTAACAGCGTGCAGCTGTGCTTTCAGTTCCTCATCTGATGAGCTATACAGTTTTAGATCATCGACAAACTGAAGATGAAAAATCTTTACACATTGCTGTTTTATAGGAGCCAAATTATAGCCATAGCCTTAGCTGTTAAGTAAACAGCTTAATGGATTAATGGCAAGGCAGAATAGCAATGGTGACAGAGAGTCACCCTGGAATATCACCCTTTGAATTTTTATCCCTGGGATAATCTGTCCTTTATCATGGTTTAATTGCAAAGTGGTCTGCCACTGTTTCATGGTTACTGTAATGTAGTCGATCAGTGTATGGTATATCTTATACATTTTTAAGCACTCTTTTATCCAAGAATGTGGGATGCTATCAACTGCTTTTTGTAGTTAATCCATGCCATACTTAGAGTCTCCCCCTTTTTACATTTATCCATTGTGGTTTATTCAACAACAAATTATTTTTTTTTCCATATGACATTCTATGCATCTATATCACATTATCGAAATCTTACTGCATCAAATCACTAAAGGTTGACCTCTAGTGATCGAGGTAGTAAAACATCGAATAACGCTTAAAAAACAAAAAAACAAACAAAAATAAAAACTAACTAGCGTAGGCAGGGGGGAAAGCCCCCTGCATCCCCCACACCCCCCCTACTTAAATATTCCAACTCCGAGACCGCACTGCATTGAGGTAAATGGAAATCTCCCCCTACGGAGATTTCTGTTTACCTGCACGATGTTCTGCGCTTTCGATGTTGTGGTGCCAAAATCAGCTTCGATATTGTCGGCTTTCGACATTGTGAAGTAGACCCCTTTCTTTTATTGCCCCTTTGTTCTACTGCCATAATTGAGTTTTCTTCTAAATGATTATAAGCGCTGTCAGCATCAATTCCCATGTATAGTTTGTATGTCATCAGAAGGCAAGTTATTGGCCTATAATTTTTAGGGGAGCTTGCAGGTTCACTCTTAAGTAGGAGCATTGTTTTGCCAGCTGTTAGCCAGCTTGGTGTCTTTTCGGAGTGCACATATAAATAGTTCTTACTCATGGCTAAATCTTCATACAAAGATGTTAATACCTTTAACCAAAAATTAGGTACTGCATCTGGGCGTGGGTTTTTTTTCTTAACTTTTTTTCAGTCTGTCTGGTTTTTACTTCATCCCATTTCATATCCTGCACCTTTAAACTTCTTACTCTTTCTTTTACTTCTTCTATCCATTTAATATTTTTGTTAAGTTCCACAGGATCTTCATAGATACTTCTCTAAAATGTATCTATTTCTTCTTTAAATGTATCTATTTGTTCTTTTTTTGGCGGTCTTTCAATGCCTTTTACCTTGTTTCCCAATTCTATATAAAACTTTTTTGGGTCAGCAATAAGTTGCTTATTTTGTACTTTTCCTTTATATTTATTTATTTATTTATTTATTTATTATTTATTTATTTACATTTGTTGACCGGGAGTGTCCGACTGGACGTGGGTCCATTTTCAGCGGAGGCCCGGGGAGAAAAGCTCCACAGTAAAATAAACAGACAGTAGTTAACATTGGATTACATAGTGATTAACAATTTAACATAGAAATTACTTGCAACATATTTACAGATGAAGAACATAGTACATCAGTAGACAACTAGAATCTTTATCTGTGAAGTACATAACAGGCATTAACAAATGTAACAATGAGAAGTACCTGCTGTATAATAAGTACTAGGCTTATGAGCATCTGAGCTTGCTATCATCAAGGTAGTTAGTGGAGGTGAAAGAAAGGTAGTAGTTGGATGGGGTGGATGATATTAGAGTGGGAGTTGCAAGGGCATAGCCAGCATGTTTTTAGGTGCACTTTTAATAAAGTTTTGAAGTTGGTGCATGATGGTACGGAGGTAATTGTGGGTGGGAGTGAGTTCCATAATTTGGCTATGGCGCAAGAGAATAGTGCTTCACCAGCAGAGTTATTGGCTTTAGTGATCTGCAAGTGATTTTTGTTGCTGGATCTTAGTGGTCTGTTGGTGCGATAGGGTTGGAGTAGATTCTGGAGGGATGGGACATTTAGTGGATGGTTTACTAGTTTGTGGGCGAGTGAGAGTTGATACCACTGAAGGAGGTGAGGGAGTTCAAGCCAGCCCAGTTCAGCAAGTGAGAGACAGTGGTGACTACTGTAGGATGCCCCTGTGGCGAATTTTGCGATTTTGTTGTAGCAGGTCTCTAGCTTGTTTAGATCACATTGCCTTAGGTTGGTATATACTGGAGAGGCATAAAGTAGGGTGGAGATAAGGTGGGAATTTGCTATTGAAATCTTTGCTGCTTTGGTGAGAAATTGTTTATTTCTGTATAATGCTTCTAGTTTTTTGTAGACTTTTTTTATGGTCATGGATATGTGAATGTCAAATTTTAGTTTATTGTCTATTTCCACTCCTAGCAATTTGGTGTGTTCAGTTGGGTATATAGTGGTGTTGTCTTTTGCTGTGATGTTAAAGTGAGAGTTGTTTTGAGTATGTTTGGTGGGTTGGAAGATGAGTAGTTTAGTTTTGTTTGGGTTGAGTATTAATTGGGCATCGGATAACCATGTTTCAACAGAGGAAAAGGCTTCATGTGTGACTTTTTGCAGTTTGGGTAGGGACTGGGCTGAGCAGATGATGGTAGAGTCATCTGCGTATTGGATGAGTGTGCCATGTTTGGTGTCAGAGGCTAGATTATTGGTGTAAAAGAGAAAAGTAGGGGTCCAAGGATGGATCCTTGGGGAACCCCTATGGAGACAGGTAGTTGGGGAGATATGTCATTCTGCCATACAACAGATTGTTGGCGGTCAGACAGGTAACTCTGAAACCAGTTGGTGACTGATTGTGAGAAGGATAGGTTATTGAGGACAGAGATAAGTTGTTTGTGTGGGACCATGTCAAATGCTTTAGATAGGTCTAGGAAAGTAGCAGAGGAGAGATAGCCATTGTTTTTATGCTGAAGGATAGTGTTAGTAAAGGAGAGTAAGGCAGTGGTGGTGCTATGGTTTGGTCAGAAACCATGCTGAGTACTGGAAAGGAAGTTGTTAGTAAGGAGGTAGTGTGAGACCTGAGAGTGTATGCATCTCTCTAGTATTTTGGAGAGTGGAGAGAGAATAGCTATGGGGCGGTAATTGGTTAGTTCTGCAGAGGGTCCGCCTTTGTGGAGGGAATTATATGTGAGACTTTCCACAATGTGGGAACGTAACTTTCTGACAGAGATCGGTTAATCAAGATGGATACTGGGTAGGCCAGAGCATCAGCTGCGATTTGTAGGTATTCACTTGGGAGGTTGTCTGCTGCTAAGTTGGTGGGTTTAAGTTTAGTTAAGAGTTTTTTATGTTGAAGGTAGGTACAGGAGAAAAAGAGAAGGCAGTGGGGAGATTACTAGTTGAAGGTGTGGGTTGGAGGGGAGGGGGTTGTGTTGTTTAGCTAGTGATAGTATGGTTTCGGTGAAGTGTGTGTTGAATGAGGTAGCAATATTTTCTGAGGAGTGAGGGATGTTAGGAGGAGGGGTACTGACTTTACCTGGGTGGAGGATGGAGTTTATGGAGGACCAGAATTGTTTGGGGCTGTGTTGTGAGGAGTCTAGGGCAGACTGGTAGTATTGGAATTTGTCCCGTTTTATTAGCTTTTTGACTCTATTGCGTAGTCCTAGGAATTTCTGTCTAGCTGCGGGGGTTTTGGTTTTACGCCACTGCTCCCAGGCTTTATCCCTGTTTTTCATTTCTGACTTAGTGGTTTTCTGTAGCCATGGGGAGGGTTGTGCTTTGGTTCTGGAAAATCTTATGGGGGCATGGTAATTAAGGATGTTCAGGAAGGTAGTATTAAAAGATTCAACTGCGTCATCTAGACTGAGGTACTTTAGAGCATGCCAGTTACATTCTTTGAGGGATGAGATGAATGTGAGTGGGTTAAAGTTTATTTTTTTACGTATTTGACGATAGATGACAGGTTTAGCTTGGTACAGGTATTTTTTGAGTAGGAATGTTGGGGAGTGATCACTGAGGCTATCTGATAAGCAGCCTGTTATATATGACTGGGGGTTCTTGCTGACTAGTATCCAATCCAGGGTAGAGTGCTTGCTGGAGTTTTTATTTATCCTTGTTGGTAACTGGACTAGTTGGGTGAAGCCATGAAGGTGTACATGATGGGTTGGATTGTTGCCAGAACAGGATTGCCAGTCAATATTGAAATCACCTAAGATGATAGTTTCTTGGGGGAGATGGTGGTTATCTGTGTATCTTCTAAGTTTTTCCTCCTGTGCTGAAATTTTTAGTTTATTGCGATGTGCATGATAGATCCTGGTCTGTTCTAATACTGAGCATTGCTTTTATCACATCTATCTTTCTTAGTATTTTTGTTGATCCATTCCTCTTCTGTAGTCTTCTAACAGTGACACTTCTTATCTTAATTGCTTTATAGTTTTCTGTATTTGATACTTCCATAATGGTATTCAGTTTCTCCCCTTCCTTTCCCCTCACTTTGTGGCAGAACTTTATCACTTATTAATTTAGCTGCACAGTAATATATCCTGTTTACTTTTGTTATATCGCATGGAACATGGACAGTCCTAATTACTGGGTTCATTTATTTTATCAGACTTCTGTCTTTTTGGGTTTTGTTGATCTTCTGCAGCCTATTTCTCTCATTGATCTTGATATATCTGTCTATGTCTATTAAATCAAGCAGCTCTTATCTTCACTCATTTTCTTCGAAACTGAGGGTGCATCCTTTGTTTTCCGTTTCCTGTGGGCATTCTATAGAAAGTTCTGTAGCATCTTCCTGTGGCACCTTCTCTTCAAATTTCTTCCTGTGCCATCTGTTGCTCTTTCATATGGGAACTCACTTGCCTATCACTCCTCAATATTGACTGCATCAGAGTTCCCACAGTTCCTGTTCCTTTCCTTGCTGCCTAGCTTCAAGTGAATGTTTATACTGGTTTCCTGTGGGAGGCTCCAAAATACCTTGATATGGCACCTGACCAGTTGCTTCCTGTTCCACGGGTTTCCCCTTAATTTGGATATCCATTGCTCTTTCCTGTTGTGGTGCTTTCTGCATTCAATTTTCTACACCAAATCCTTCACTTTGCAGGTACTCCATAACCTCAGTTTCTATTTCTTTAACTTCTCCATTACTAATCTCCTTTTCTACTTTTCTTCTTTGTCTTCTTATTTTTTGTATTGTAAAGTTTTCCATGTCTGGATTCCTTTGCCTGTATTTCTCTTCAAATATCTTTGGTGATGCTGTTTTTGTATTATTAGTTTTGCTTTCTCCAAGAAGAGGAGGACAAGTGTCAGAGCAGTGACAAGGATCAAATGGCGGAAGCTGAAAAAGGGTGATTGTGAGGTGGAGTTCAGGGAAGAGTTAAAACAGGCACTTGGGGGCAGTGAAGAGTTACCAAATAGCTGGGTTACTACAGCAGAGATGGTAAGGGAGACAGCTAGAAAGGTGCTTGGTGTGACATCTGGACAGAGGAAGGAGGACAAGGAGACCTGGTGGTGGAATGAAGAAGTACAGAAGACTATGCAGAGGAAGAGTCTAG
Organism: Protopterus annectens; assembly: GCF_019279795.1. Classification (NCBI taxonomy): domain Eukaryota; kingdom Metazoa; phylum Chordata; order Ceratodontiformes; family Protopteridae; genus Protopterus; species Protopterus annectens. The sequence continues at coordinate 1,768,192,116 of NC_056743.1, forward strand.
TGAAGAAGAAGTGGGATTGTCAGAGAGATGAAGAAATCAGGCAGGAGTATAAGGAGATGAGCATGGTAAAGAGAGAGGGGTGAAGGCTAAGGATAAGGCATATGGAGAGTTGTATGAAAGGTTGGACACTAAAGAGGGAGAAAAGGACCTGTACCAATTGGCAAGACAGAGGGACCTAGTTGGGAAAGATGTGCAGCAGATAAGGGTGATAAAGGATAGTGAGGGAAACATACACACCATTGAGGAGAGTGTGTTGACCAGATGGAAAGAGTACTTTGAGGGATTGATGAATGAAGAGAAGGAGAGAGAGAGAAGGTTGGATGATGTGGGGATAGTGAATCAGGAAATGAAACAGATTAGCAAGGAGGAAGTACGAACAGCTATGAAGAGGATGAAGAATGGAAAGGCCGTTGGTCAAGATGACATACCAGTGGAAGCATGGAGGTGCTTAGGAGAAATGGCAGTGGAGTTTTTAATCAGATTGTTTAATGAAATCTTGGAAAGTCAGAGGATGCCTGAGGAGTGGAGGAAAAAGTGTTTTGATACCTATTTTTAAGAATAAGGGTGATGTGCAGAACTGTAGTAACTACAGAGGGATAAAACTGATCAGTCGCAGCTTGAAGTTATGGGAAAGAGTGGTGGAAGCTAGGTTAAGAAGGGAGGTGATGATTAGTGATCATCAGTATGGTTTCATGCCGGGAAGGAGCACTACAGATGTGATGTTTGCTCTGAGAGTGTAAATGGAGAAATATAGAGAAGGTCAGAAGGAGTTGCATTGTGTCTTTGTGGACTTGGAGAAAGTATATGATAGGGTGTCTAGAGAGGAGTTGTGGTATTGTATGAGGAATCAGGAGTGGCAGAGAAGTATGTAAGAGTGGTACATGATATGTACAAGGGTAGTGTGACAGTGGTGAAGTCTGCAGTGGGAGTGACAGATGCGTTTAAAGTGAAGGTGGGATTACATCAAGGATCAGCCCTGAGACATTTCTTATTTGCAATGGTGATGGACAGATTGACAGACGAGATCAGACAGGAGGCCCCATGGACTATGATGTTTGCAGATGACATTGTGATCTGTAGTGAGAGTAGGGACCAGGTTGAGGAGACCCTGGAGAGGTAGAGATATGCTCTAGAGAGAAGAGGAATGAAGGTCAGCAGGACTAAGACAGAATATGTGTGTGTGAATGAGAGGGAGGATATGAGAATGGTGAGGATGCAGGGAGTAGAGTTGGCGAAGGTGGATGAGTTTAAGTACTTGGGATCAACAGTTCAGAGTAATGGTGAGTGTGGAAGAGAGGTGAAGAAGAGAGTACAGGCAGGGTGGAATGGGTGGAGAAGAGTGTCAGGAGTGATTTGTGACAGACGGGTACCAGTAAAATTGAAAGGGAAGGTCTACAAGAGGGTAGTGAGACCAGCTATGTTGTATGGGTTGGAGACAGTGGCATTGACAAAAAGGCAGGAGTCATAGCTGGAAGTGGCAGAGTTAAAGATATTAAGATTTGCACTGGGTGTGACAAGGATGGACAGGACTAGGAATCAGTATATTAGAGGGTCTGCTCAGGTTGGACAGTTTGGAGACAAAGTCAGAGAGGCGAGATTGCGTTGGTTTGGACATGTGCTGAGGAGGGATGCTGGGTATATTGGGAAAACGATGCTAAGGATGGAGCTGCCAGGTAAGAGGAAAAGGGGGAGGCCTAAGATAAAGTTTATGGATGTGGTGAGAGAGGACTTGCAGGTGGTTGGTGTGGCAGAGCAATATGCAGAGGACAGGAAGAAAAGGAAACAGATGATCCACTGTGGCGATCCCTAACGGGAACAGCCGAAAGAGAAGAGAGAGTTTTGCTTTCTCCTTTGCATAAATGTTGCACCATATTAAATCTCTTTTTCTTTCCCATGTCCATATTTCTTCTTCAGATGTCTCCTGATCTTGTTTCTGCATATTTTGGGGACTCACTCCATCATGCTGTGATGTAATCTGTGTTAGACCATCTACACCAAATCTTTCACTTTGCAGGCACTTCATAACTTCAACTTCTGTTTTTTTAACTTCAGTTTACTAATCTTTTCTATGTTCCATCTTTGTGATATTATTTTTTTTTATTGTGAAATTTTCCATATCCGGATACCTTTGCCTATATTCCTCTTCGAATATCTTTGGGGCTGCCTTCTTTATATTGATTAATTTGGCATTCTCCTTTGCATAAATATTTCACCATATCAAATCTCTCTTTCTTTCCCATGTCCATATTTCTTTTTTATACTTTTCAGATATCTCTAGGTTTTTTGTTTATAATTTTGCACATTCTCAGATGCTTCTTTTAACAAACAGATCAAAGTTTTTTGATCTGTATACTGTTTTTCACAAATCTGTTGTATTAATGAATGCAAATTTTCATATGAAGCTTCTGACAGTTTTTCTTGCGGAAGTATTTTTCTTTCTTCTAATTTCTCTCTTAATCGTTTTGTATATCTTGTGTCTGGAAATTCTGGGCTTTTTGTGTAATAGTAACAATACATAATTTCTTTCTTATTCTCAGTAGTCCACTCTATCATCTTTATGAGTCTTCTTTGACCTATCAGTTTTTGTGGACTACTACTTCCTTCTACAACAGAGGGGCCATCCTTCCCCTGGGCCTCCATTGTAGGAATGTTTCCATATTTTGAGGATTCTACACTGTCATCTTTTCCAGTCCTGGCACCAGTGTGCCTATCAGGATTAGGCACTTTTTTATCCTGGGTCTTGTGTACCCAGTTATCTTTTCTAGTTTTTGACCTACTTCTGTCCATGACATATGCCATATAAATACAGTCTATATATCAGTGTCACCTTGGTGAGATTTTGTGAAAAACAGGGTCCACCTTCATGAAGGTACTAACCAAAACTTGAGAATGAATTCAATTTCAGCACTACTACTCTCCTTTGCTTGCTGACATTTCATCTCTCCATTTGGACCCCTATCAGTGTCGCCTTGGTAAGATTTTGTGAAAAACAGGGTCCATCTCATGAAGGTTCTCACCAAGACTTGAGGATGAATTCAGTTTCAGCACTACTACTCTCCTTTGCTTGCTGACGTTTAATCTCTCCATTTGGAGAGAGTTTGACTCTATAGCTTTGCAGACGTTGTGGAAAAAGCTTAAAACAGGGTCTCTGCTGCCCCTTTCTTTCCTGTTTCTGTGGTGAAATTATGTGGTTTATGTAGTTTTGTTCAATACATAGGTCTTCCAAACTATATTCACTAGTCCTGTTGCTTTTCGAGCTAGTCCTAGTGCTGCTGGCATCAACACCTTGGGTGTCAGTGTTGACAGTGGAGGCCTTATTGGCATAGTAGTTTTGATGCTAATCTTTGCATCATATATCTTGGTTTCATTTACCTTTGTTGACTTTAACACAGGTGTTGATGGATTAGTAGCAGTGGGGCAGTCACAGTTAGCAGTGATAGACCTGTCAGTCCCTAGGCTCAGAGCTGAGAAGTTAGTTTTGTAGTCAGTGGTGAACCTCTTGCTTTCAGTGTTGCATTGCTTGTGCCAGTGCACTCAGTTCCACAGTTGTCTGTGCTGTGGTTCTCACTGTGCTGAATTTGCAGGTGATAACCACCATGATAACAACTATGCAAGTGACCTTGTAATGGATACCATCAGTGTCCCTCATGACCCAGTGCTGGCACCTGTGACAAAGTCCGAAGGCTGTTTGCAGCATTCCTCCACAACACTGGCTGCAAAGTACACCTCCTCCTCCTTTCACCCCTGACATCTAAAGATCCCAAGGAAATTCATGTACAAGTGGAAGCAGATTAACACCATTATGGAGTTACCTCTGTTACATGTTGATAATCAGGAGGATAGAGATTTCCCCACAGATGAAGGAATTAGTACACAGATCCTGTGTCCTCTGCACAAAAAATGTTGCAAAAGGCCTTTTAATCATGGGTTCATAGATAAGTACTAGGCTAGCTGCCCTTATGAGCCATTTTAACCTAGCCAGTTTCCCTCTTTGTGCTCAAATTAACTTATCCCGTTTGGTTAGAGATTGGCCTTACCCATCTCCTAATCAATAATTATATATTATCTCTAATGAGAATAACTGGGATTATACCATAGATAATTTGAAGGGACCCATGCAAAAGTTAAAGCATTGTTCCTCTGTCCATGAGTGGTATAGGAGGCAGTCCTGGGGTAAATGTTTTTTGTTTCCCATTCACAGCGCTTGAATATGGGCAGGGATGAACATTGTTTTATGTGGATGGGGAGTCTGTTCCAAAACAGCAGAATCCTCTGTGAGATATACCTGTCCCTCTAACCATTTTGTTGATATTACAGAACAGGTTTACTCCTAGAATGAGTATTTCTGATGCCATTTGACTTGCTGATGTGCAGTAAATCCATCAGTATTGGGTCAGAGGATGCCTTGTATGCCAAACACTAGTAACCATTTAGCAGTCTGTAGGATACCAAATATCATGGCAGAGCTCTGAGTTGGTCCATGCAGAACATGTTGGTTAAGAACTGTTTCCTTTCAGTAAGGTATTTCTGTCCAGTTCTCTTGGTTGTTTCCTCCATTGGTGGACATGCTTGAGGTGGCTGGTAATGCAGCTTCGGAAAGTTCTGATATTGTGGCCTCCGTTTTTATGAATGCTGTCCAGATTCTCTGAACTTTTGGTCAGAGACTCTCAAGATAGAAACTCTTGTTGAAGTAACTGCCCTTAAAAAGACTACAACTCTGCAGAGATCTTTGGTCACCATCTTCATGATAAAGAACATGGACTGCTTATGGAATTGAGCTTATGTTTCCCCCAGTTTTTTAGTGAGGGCCAAAAATTGTTTATCTCACATAATCAACTTTCATTAAGACCTGTTGGATGAAATGCAGCAGTTGTTAGTGCAGGTGTCAGATAAACCTCACAAGGAAAAATGATGTCCTTGTGTTCACCTACCTCTTTAGTGAGATGAGAATAAAAAATAGCCTATCATTCCTAGAAGGTTTGGACAGAGCTATGGGATCTTGAATTGCAGTGTGTCAGCACACCTAGCTTGGTGATTTCATTGATGACACCAAAGTAACCTTGACCTTTGCATATTTAGCCATAAATTAAAAACATGTAGAAACAATGCAGAAAAAAGGAAAAGTCCATCTTAGTTGTTGGTTTGAAGTCCCAGCCACCTCAATTCCCTATTTCAAAGATGCAGAGGGGTTCATGTTAGATGTAGTTGAGATGTGCTCAATGTCAAAAGAAAAATATTTTGGGAAGAACCTTTATTCTACAGAGGTTGTCCTCCAAGAGGAAAAAGTCCTCAACTGCAGTATTATAAAAGGAAAACACAGGACCTCAGAAACATTCTTGATTTAAGTGGCCTAAATATTTTTTTTATCAAAAGAAACCTTTTGAATAGTTATAGTGCAGTCCATCATTCCATGTTTATTTAACGAAAATTGGATGTGCTCTTTGGACCTCTAGAACACCTATCTCTGCTTCAAGAGAGGCAAGAAGTTTAGTAGGTATCTCTTGTTCTGGGTAGGAACCAGTAAAAGCTAATTCAGGACTTTTCCAATTAGCCCCAAAACAATTCCCAGGGTCTTCACTAAGTATACATCTGTTGCATTAGCTAGAGGCTGCAGGGAATCAAAAACTTCTCTGCAAACCTTGACCATGGCTCAGGAGTGCATTTCCAATGTTTTCTTATCACTGGATTTAGTAATGAACCTTATGCATTTATAGTTGGGACTTTTCCCAGCTGCTTAAATTCATCATCTGCAACCTGAACATCTTAAAGTGTAGAGATTGTTGTCCTCTGGGTAGAGTTCAGCCTCTCTAGTACAAGTTGCTCCTAGACTCAGACTCAGCTTGCACTCTGCTTTTTCTCAGAACTCTGGATCTCATGGCAGCAGCCAGTCATGTGATAATATTTGTGGGATATCACATGACAGTACTTTAATGGATGCTAAAAGCTAAGTGGTCACAGTTATCAGATCCAGTGTTGCTACAAGTCAGGCTATCTATAGCTTGCAAGAAACATCTCCACATGCATCTCCACCCATCCTCATACTGAGCAGTCTGTTCCAAATTCTTACTTCACTGGTGCAGTTACCACATATGTGCCTTGAATGGCAATCTGCCCATCATGTTTGGACCCCCACATCCCAAGATTTTGTCAGTATACTGGTGATGAGGGCAGTCCTTCTAACTCTTCCAGCATTCTGGACTCCCTGCCCTAGGTTGTGATAACCATCAACTCTGACAACCTGACAGCAATATGGTACATCAATAAGCAAGGGAAAACCTACTCCTGTATAAGTCAGTCTCTCCAAGATGATCATTATGTTAATGGTTGACAGTTCTGTCAACTTTGTTTGGTTGCCATATCAATTGATCAACACAACAGTGTTGTTGTAAGATGACAGTAATAGAGGGGTTAGGATATATGTCCTTTCCTCACTGTTGTATCATCTTGGAGTTGGTATATATAAGTAGCAGGAGTGTGGGGGTATGATGTTTTCTTTCTTTTGTGCTCCTTTTCCATTACTGGAGCATGCATCTTTTAGTGTTTTCAGAGTATGTTCAGATTAATTTTTGTTGATGTTTTATGTTGCAATATTTTGCAGAAGGATCACCTTACATACATCCATGTGTATATATATATATATATATATATATATATATATATATATATATATATATATACACACACACACACATACACACACACACACACACACACACACACACACACACACACACACACACACACATATATATATCTTTATCTCTTTTTCTCTCGGTCTCTCTCTATATATATATATATATATATATATTTATATTTATAAAACATGCAGACATGCAAACAGTAGTTACATTTCTAATTGCATTTATACACATACAGTAGTAGTTACATCTATGCATTCTAAGATTTTACAGATGCAGAAGTTACTAAAGAGAAAGCCCACATGCAACTTAGTGGATTGTACAGGCAGCAGTTTCTTATAAAATTGTTTTGTCATGTCAGTGAGAGGTTGAGAGTATTCTGTTTAAGGAGAGTATTTGGAGAGTATATGTTTGTATGTATGTGTACATTTAAGCCGCGGTGGTGCAGCGGTTAGCGTTGTCGCCTCACAGCAAGAGGTTCTCCAGTTCGATTGTCGACTGGAGCACCTTCTGTGTGGAGTCTGCATGTCCTCCCCATGGTCGAGTGATGTTAAAGACATGTAGGTAGGTGTGAGCGTGAATGGGCGTGCTTTTGTTGAAGGTTGGCCATCCGGCTG